>NC_091447.1:8462918-8575418 GCF_964237555.1 Oryctolagus cuniculus
GCATAAAAGTTTGCCTCTAAAATGCTTTCCATAGAATCACAGGATTTCTCAATTGAGAATGGTGTTAGGGATCAGTTCCTGCAGATAGGGAAATTGGTTCAGAGGAGTTAAGGGGCCACCAAATACTGCTTTAGCGCAAAACAAGACAAAGATGCCAAAACCTCTCATCTTCAAGAAAAGGCTGTCTCTTGCAGTGACAGAATTCCCAGGGTCAGATCTGGATTGCTTCTGCTGTGCATATACATTAAAAAATACAGGAAGTGGGCCGGCGCCGCGGCTCACTAGGCTAATCTTCCGCCTAGCGGCGCCGGCACACCAGGTTCTAGTCCCAGTCGGGGCACCAGATTCTGTCCCGGTTGCCCTTCTCCAGGCCAGCTCTCTGCTGTGGCCCAGGAGTGCAGTGGAGGATGGCCCAAGTGCTTGGGCCCTGCACTCCATGGGAGACCAGGAGAAGCACCTGGCTCCTGCCTTCGGATCAGCGCGATGCGCCGGCCGCAGCGTGCCAGCTGTGGCGGCCATTGGAGAGTGAACCAACGGCAAAGGAAGACCTTTCTCTCTGTCTCTCTCTCTCACTGTCCACTCTGCCTGTCAAAACAAACAAACAAACAAAAACAAACAAACAAACAAAAACACAGGAAGTGAATAGAAACCCAAACAAACCCAAACACTGTTTCAGAACCTGACTGCAGGACTTAGCTCCTTCAGTTGTCCCCCTGCCCTTTTTTTTTTTTTTTTTTTTTAAGATTTACTTACTTGGCCGACGCCCTGACTCACTTGGCTAATCCTCTGCCTGTGGCGCCGGTACCCTGTGGCCCAGGAGCGCAGCAGAGAATGGCCCAAGTGCTTGGGTTCCTGCACCCGCATGGGAGACCAGGAGGAAGAACCTGGCTCCTGGCTTCGGATCGGCACAGTGCGCTGGCCGTAGCATCCATTAGGGGAGTGAACCAACGGAAGGAAGACCTTTCTCAAAAAGAAAAAAAAAAAGATTTACTTACTTGAAGGCAGAGTTACAGACAGAGGGAGAGACAGAGAGAGGGGTCTTCCATCCTCTGGTTCACTCCCCAAATGGCCACAGTGGAAAGAACTGACTTGATCTGAAGCCAGGAGCCAGGAGCTGCTTCTGTGTCTTCCACACCTGCGCAAGGGCTCAAGCACTTGGGCCATCTTCCACTGCTTTCCCAGGCCATCAGCAGAGAGCTGCACTGGAAGTGGAGCAGCCAGGACTTGAACCTGCGGTGCCCATATGGGATGCTGGCACCACAGGCGGAGGCTTAACCTGATACCCTGCAACCCCTCAATTGTCCTCTTATATCCAGGAGCATTTAGTTATCCCTGGCCTATGCTTGCTAGAATGGCCATGTGTGATTAGTTCCTGCCTACATGGCGCTTAAGAAGTCCTTGCGGCTGTGGGAAGCTGGCGTCAGCATCAGAGTAGTTTGACACCTTGTTCTCCCACCTTGGTCCCACATGGATTTTTCTCTTCTTCTGTCTTCCTTGGGCATTTGTGGACTCAGCCCAATCTTCAGGCTACCAATCCTAATGACTTAGGGTTGTTTTTCAGCCTTGTGATTGCTAGTTCCTGTTAGTATTCTCCCTCTTGAACTCAGAATTTCTTCTAGTATTTCTTCCTAAGGAGAACACTGTGAAGTAATAATAAAGAGAAGAATCCTACAGTAAAATTACACTGTCACAGTAGAGTGAGTAGAGACAGACATACAGACTTATCTTCTGACCCAAACTCTTGCCTCGGGGGGCTTGTGTTAAAGACTAATAATAATTTTACAAGCTGTCTGATAGGTAATCAGTGCCCCATAAATGGAAGATGCGAGGTTATTGCCGTACTGCTACATACAGGAGTGTCTCCTTGAAAAACATTCATAATATTGTATCTGATAGTCCAACACAAAGTGCAACATGATAGAAGTTATTCTGGGTGTGTTTGGGAGAGGCGTGGGAGGTACAACACAGGGCAGTCCAAGTGCCTTCTCTTGTGTGACCTTGCTGAATCCAGGGCTATACTGACTCTGGGAAAATAGGCCTCTTGTTCTTCCAACAATCAACCCTGAGTATTATTTTTTCAATGCATTTTTGATTATTACTTTGCCTAAGAGCATAATGGGTATTAGTGGGTCCCTTGAGTGTAGACTCGTGTGTTTCAACATTTGGAGTCAAGGGAGGTTGTAGCTGGGACTCAAGTCATCTTGGTGAAGAACTTGACTAAGCAATTAGCAAACAGAATCAGACCTTTTTTCCTGTCTCCCTGTAGGTTACTTCAACAATTTTTAGAATTGAATTTTGATTTATTTATAGTGTTTCTGAATACATAGATTTTTCTAGTGCTGTCATGCTCTCTCTCCATATACACACATCTCAAAACAGTCAATATTGGCACTGATATTTTTTTTAACTTTTATTTAATGAATATAAATTTCCAAAGTACAGCTTATGGATTACAATGGCTCCCCCCACCCCATAACTTCTCTCCCACCTGCAACTCTCCCCTCTCCCGCCCCCTCTCCTCTTCCATTCACATCAAGATTCATTTTCAATTCTCTTAATATACAGAAGATCAATTTAGTATCTATTAAGTAAACATTTCAACAGTTTGTACCCACACAGAAACACAAAGTGAAAAATACTGTTTGAGTACTAGTTATAGCATTAAATCACAATGTACAGCACATTAAGGACAGAGATCCTACATGAGGAGTAAGTGCACAGTGACTCCTGTTGTTGACTTAACAAATTGACACTCTTGTTTTGGCGTCAGTAATCACCCTTGGCTCTTGTCATGAGTTGCCAAAGCTATGGAAGCCTTTTGAGTTCGCCAAATCTGATCATATTTAGACAAGGTCATAGTCAAAGTGGAAGTTCTCTCCTCCCTTCAGAGAAAGGTACCTCCTTCTTTGATGACCTGTTCTTTCCACTGGGATCTCACTCACAGAGATCCTTCATTTAGGTCATTTTTTTTTCCAGAGTGTCTTGGCTTTCCATGCCTGAAATACTCTCATGGGCTTTTCAGCTGGATCCGAATGCCTTAAGGACTGATTCTGAGGCCAGAGTGCTCTTTAGGGCATCTGCCATTCTGTGAGTCTGCTGTGTATCCCGCTTCCCATGTTGGATTGTTCTCTCCCTTTTTTATTCTATCGGTTAGTATTTTCAGACACTAGTCTTGTTTATGTGATCCCTTTGACTCTTAGTCCTATCATTATGATCAATTGTGAACAGAAATTGATCATTTGGACTAGTGAGATGGCATTGGCACATGCCACCTTGATGGGATTGAATTGGAATCCCCTGGCACATTTCTAACTCTACCGTTTGGGGCAAGTCCGATTGAGCATGTCCCAAATTGTACATCTCTCCCCTCTCTTATTCCCACTCTTATATTTAACAGGGATCACTTTTCAGTTAAGTTTCAACACTTAATAACTGTGTATTAATTACAGAATTCAACCAATAGTATTAAGTAGAACAACCAAAAAAATACTAAAAGGGATAAAGTATTAAGTTGTTCATCAACAGTCAGGGCAAGGACTGATCAAGTCACTGTTTCTCATAGTGTCCATTTCACTTTAACAGGTTTCCTTTTTGGTGCTCGGTTAGTTGTCACCAATCAGGGAGAACATATGATATTTGCCCTTTGGGACTGGCTTATTTCACTCAGCCTGATGTTTTCCAGATTCCTCCATTTTGTTGCAAATGACCGCATTTCATTGTTTTTCACTGTTGTATAGTATTCTATAGAGTACATGTCCCATAATTTCTTTATCCAGTCTACTGTTGATGGGCATTTAGGTTGATTCCAGGTCTTAGCTATTGTGATTTGAGCTGCAATAAACATTAAGGTGCAGACTGCTTTTTTGTTTGCCAATTTAATTTCCTTTGGGTAAATTCCAAGGAGTGGGATGGCTGGGTTGTATGGTAGGGTTATATTTTTCTGAGGAATCTCCAGACAGACTTCCATTGTGGCTTTACCAGTTTGCATTCCCACCAACAGTGGGTTAGTGTCCCTTTTTCTCCACATCTGTATGTGAGCCATTCTAACCGGGGTGAGGTGAAACCTCATTGTGGTTTTGATTTGCATTTCCCGGCACTGATATTTTACCAGTTTGGAGAGAAGGAATGGGGGGTGGGAGGGCAGGCAAGGTGGGAAGAATCACCATGTTCATAAAGTTGTAATTATGAAATGTATGAAGTTTGTAAGCTGTATAGTTCTTCATACATTCCTATGGACTTACTTCTAAGGGTACAGTTTAAAAACTTGCCATGGGACCCCAAGTCCCCTTAAGCTAGGTGTTAAAAATAGCATTTTAAGTGTTAAAGTGATCATACAGATATGATTAAGTGTTAAAGTTATCATATAGATAGGATTAAGTAGTTGGTAATAGTAATAGAATTAAAAAAGAGTGAATGTTCCAATATGGGAAGCAATCCATACAGCAGACTCATAGAAAGACAATTGCTTAAAGTAGCACTCTAACCTCAGAATCAGCCCTTAAAGCATTCTGGTCTGGCTGAAAAGCCCATCAGAGCATTTCAGGCATGGAAAGCCAAGACACTGTGGCAGAAAGTGTCCCTACAGGAAGGACCTCTGTGGGTGAGACCCCAGTGGAAAGAAGTGGTCATCAAAGAAGGATGTACTTTTCTCTGAAGGGAGGAGAGAACTTCCACTTTGCTTATGGCCTTGTCTAAATAGTGAAGGAGTTTGTGGATTCAAAAGGCTTCCATAGCCCAGGCAGCTTATGTCAAGAGCCTCAGGTGATCACTGACGTCATACATAAGAGTGTTAATTGTTAAATTAACAACAGGAGTCACTGTGCACTAACTCCCCATGCAGGACCTCTGTCCTCTAAGACCAGGTGCTTGCTCCTGGTGTCCCATGCAGGTGCAGGGCCCAAGCACTTGGGCCATCCTCCACTGCAGTCCCGGGCCACAACAGAGAGCTGGACTGGAAGAGGGGCAACAGGGACAGAATCCGGCGCCCCAACCGGGACTAGAACCCGGGGGTGCCAGCGCTGCAGGCGGAGGATTAGCCAAGTGAGCCGTGTCACCGGTCAGGTTTACATCTTTAAACTTGGAGTTTGCAACCATTTTCAAACACCTTTTGATATTTTTTCCTTTCATCTTCAAGTTTGAGAATTCTTTACTCTATTTTCTCCAGACTGCTATTGAGCCCATAGACGGAGGTTTTAAAAACAATTTTAGTTATTGTATTTTTCTAGTTTAAAGTTTCCATTTGGTTCTTCTTTGTGTCTTCTATATTTTTGCTGAGATTTTTTTTTCATTTGCTTTAATCATGTTTCTAATTGCTCTGAAGCATTTTTATGAGAGCTGCTCTATTTTTTTAAAAGATTTATTTTATTTATTTGAAAGAAAAAGTTACAGAGAGAGGTAGAGACAGGTCTTCCATCTGCAGGTTTACTCCCCAGACGGCTGCAATGACCGGAGCTGTGCCGATCAGAAGCCAAGAGCCAGGAGTTTCCTCTGGATCTCCCACATGAGTGCAGGGGCCCAAGGACTTGGGCCGTCATCTACTGCTTTCCCGGGCCATAGCAGAGAGCTGGATGGGAAGAGTAGCAGCCGGGACTAGAACCGGCGCCCATATGAGATGCCGGCACTGCAGGCCAGGGCGTTAACCCGCTGAGCCACAGCATAGTCCCCCAAGAGAGCTGTTCTTAAAAAAAATGTTTATTTCATTGATTTGAGAGAGAGAGAGAGAGAGAGAGAGAGAATGAGACTCTTCTATCTGGTTCACTTGACTTGACAAATGCCTGCAACAGGTAGGACTAGTTCAGGTTGAAGCCAGGAGCCTGGAACTCCATCCAGATCTCCCATGTTGGTGGCAGGGACCCAAGCATTTGAGCCATTATCTGCTGCCTACCAGAGTATGCATTGACAGGAAGCTGGGTCCAAAGCTTGGAGGAACTGGGTCACAGATAAGCCAATATGCTCCTAGGCAGTGATATGATTCCATGTTTTTAGATTAGGTAACTAAATTCACGAAGGTTAGTAATTTTCTGAAGATTTCACAGCTACTGAATGTTACAGACAGGAAGCAGACCCCCATTCAATTCTAAAGACTGATCTTTTATTCTTGTAACAAAATATAAATATAGGGAGGGCATGGAGATGGAAAGTAGATTAAGTGTCCCCAGATTTCAAGCTCTTAACCTGAGTACTTAACATAACCACATACATATCTGAAGACTGCCCTCCCAGTCAGACAATATGTGTTGAATCCCTATGGGTTGGCAGAAGATATTCCTACTAGTGGTGAGTGAAAAAGTCTATCTTATTATGTTTTAAATGTTGTAGTAAGATGTCAAAATATGAGACTAGGATGGAATTCAATTACACTTATAAAATTCAGGATTTTTTTGCAGCTCATAATGATAATATTAGGTAGATACTGATTGAATGAATAATTACCATTTATCAAACATTTGTTAGGTGCTGAGCTGGGTGCTTTGCTGCAATACCCATCTTCCTTATTACAGTCTGTCAAAGGGTATTACTGCTATAATTTTAGGGATCGGTGCTGTGGCATAGTTGGTAAAGCCACTGGCTGTGAACACCAGCCTCCCATATGGGCGCCAGTTCAAATCCTAGCTGCTCTACTTACAATCCAGCTCTGTGCTAATGTATCTGGGAAAGCAGTAGAAGATGGCCCAAGTCCCTGGGCCTCTGCACCCAAGTGGGAGACCTGGAAGAAGCTCCTGGCTTTGGGCAGGCTCAGCTCCGGCTGTTACGGCCATTTGGGGAGTGAACTAGCGGGTGGAAGACCTCTCTCTCCCTCTTTCTCTGTAACTCTGCCTTTCAAGTAAATCCTTTAAAAATATAGTTTTACACATAAAGAAATGGAGGCTTTGAGAAAAATTGGGTGACTTGTCTAAACTAGCATAGCTTACCCAGTGGCTGAACTGAATCTGAATTCAGCAGGCTCTAAAATCTGGATTCTTGGACACAAACCACACCATCAAGGAGTTCCGAGAGAAACTTAAAGAAGGCTGGGTGCAGAGGCCAGCAGGTGAACCGAGGAGCAGTAGCATTGCTGCAAATGGTCCGTTCTGCAAGCCAGGACTCAGATTACGTTAGCACCTACCAGGTGAAGCCTCCACGGAGGTACTTCCAACTCGCCCTTGTAGGGAGGGTGGTGGTTGTCTTGATGCTAAGATCCAGGGCCATTTGCCCTGAGTTTATCTGAGTCTGTTTGTTCTGCCTGGTAAGCTTTGCTGTAGCCGTGTGACATCCAGAAGAGAGGCACCATTGGTATTTGCCCTTTTTGTTCTCTAGTTGAAACCTTTGCTGGGTGAGTCTGAGGATATACAGCAAGAGGCAATAGGAAGTTAACATTGGGCTGAACACCGTTAGCAATGCAATTGTATACTTGGTAAACCTGCAGGAATAACCACTTTGGAACAGTGTATTTTGTGTTGCTGTGAAGTTGTACTGTCAATTTTCAATTCTTTGGACTTTGTGATAATACATATCCGGCGAGTTTGATGTTTTTGTTTTTGACAGGCAGAGTGGACAGTGAAAGAGAGAGACAGAGAGAAAGGTCTTCCTTTGCCGTTGGTTCACCCTCCAATGGCCGCTGCGGTTGGCACGCTGTGGCTGGCGCACCATGCTGATCCGAAGCCGGGAGCCAGGTGCTTCTCCTGGTCTCCCATGGGGTGCAGGGCCCAAGCACTTGGGCCATCCTCCACTGCCTTCCCAGGCCACAGCAGAGAGCTGGACTGCAAGAGGGGCAACCGGGACAGAATCCAGCACCCCGACCGGGACTAGAACCCGGTGTGCCAGCGCTGCAAGGCGGAGGATTAGCCTATTGAGCCGCGGCGCTGACCTATAATACATATCCGGCAAGTTTGATGTTAAGCTTGATATGCTTTTGGAAAAGTGAGATGATGCCAAAGTGTGAATAAGGTTTTAAATGGGAACACTTACCTATTTAAGATAACAAATTAGTTTAAAAACCTGAGCAGTTTAATCCAAAATCAAATATCAATAGGTTGAGATAAATGTGTCTGATGCAGTTTATTTTATGTGAAGGGACTTCAAAAAGATCCTGGAATGTGGAATTAAGAGATCAATTTATTTTGGTGGCAAAAATGTTTGAAATCCATGTATACAAAGAGTGTCTCTCTAAAAAAAGATTTATTTATGTAAAAGGCAGAGAGAGAGACAGAGAGAGAGAGAGAGAGAGAGCGCACTAGAGAGCTAGAGAGAGAGAGAGAGAATCTTGCATCTGCTGACTCACTCCCAGGCCTCCCCTGTGGGTCCCAAGTACTGCTGTCCCAAGTGCATTAGCAGAGAGCTGAATGGGAAATGGAGCATCTGGGACTTGAACCCCCGCTCATATGGGATACCAGCGTTGCAGGCAGTAGCTTAAACCACTGCACCACAATGCCAGCCTCCCTACAAACAGTCTCTCTTTCTCTTTTTTTTAACCAAAGAAAACTTATTTTTCAATCTCATTTCCCATGGACTTTTTGAAGTGCCTTTGTATATTAAGACAGTCCACTTTAGTCCACTTGTTGAAGGGTTTAGTAACATTTGCATGAGCTAGATCCAGCTACTGTCTAAACTTGAAGATGACTGCGTTTCTTTTTAACTCGTCACCTCAGTACTGTTGCCCAAGTACGGGCCAGGCCTTCAGTAAGAATGCTGGAGCAGTTCCAGTTGTGTCAATCCGTTCATCAGTCCATGCGGCTGCAGACTGGTGGTGCTGATGGGTGCCTGACAGCTCTGACAGTGACAAACAGCACAACAACAACAAAAAACTACTCACGGGGCATGGATTGGAAGGCTCGGGAATGTTTCTAACCCAAGAGACTTTTTTTTTTTTTTTTTTTTGATAGGCAGAGTGGACAGTGAGAGACAGACAGAGAGAAAGGTCTTCCTTTTGCCGTTGGTTCACCCTCCAATGGCCGCCGCAGCCAGCATGCTGCAGCCGGCACACCACGCCGATCCAAAGCCAGGAGCCAAGTACTTATCCTGGTCTCCCATGGGGTGCAGGGCCCAAGCACCTGGGCCATCCTCCACTGCACTCCCTGGCCACAGCAGAGAGCTGGCCTGGAAGAGGGGCAACCGGGACAGAATCTGGTGCCCCGACTGGGACTAGAACCTGGTGTGCCGGCGCCGCAAGGTGGAGGATTAGCCTAGTGAGCCGCGGCGCCGGCTGAGACTTTTTTTTTCTATCCATGTAGTGTCTAAAATAATCTTAGCTTTTTATGAAGCCATCCCTAGCAACCGAGGGCGAGATTTTAGTTATCTTGCATTTGTTGTTCCCAGTCGGAGTTTGGAAAACTCTTTCAAATGACCTATGCAGCAGTGCATTTGAATTTAGATCTTTAGAAGTGAATGAATAATGATGTTCATTTCCAAAAGAGGACATTTTCCATTTTCAAAAAACATCTTGGGAGGCTAAAAGACAGAGAGAAAGTTTACATCTATTGTCTGACTCCCCAGATGCCTACCATAGCTGAGGCTGGGCCAGGCTGAAGCTGGGGGCTAGGCGCTGGGAGTGCAATCCAGGTCTCCCACGTTCGTGACGGCGTTTTGGTGCAGTGGGTTAAGGTGCAGCCAGCACTTCATATTAGCACTGGATCAAGTCCCCGCTGCTCTACTTTCAATCTAGCTCCCTGCTAATGTGTCTGGGAAAGCAGCAGGAGACGGCCCAAGTCCCTGGGCCCCTGCACTCATGTGGGATACCTGGAAGAAACTCCTGGCTCTGGACTGGCTCAACCCCAGCCATCTGGGGAGTGAACCAGCAAGTAGAAGATACCTCTCTCTTTCTCTCTCTTCCTCTCCTTCTGTGTAACTCTTTCAAATAAATAAATCTTTGAAAAGTGAGAACCAGCTGATTTGTAGAAAGGATGCAGTTAAATCTTAGTCTGCTTTTGTATTTTTCACTTTTTTAAAAAAATTTTAAATTTAAAAATTTTTTTTTTTTTTTTTGCTAACAGGCAGAGTTAGACGTGAGAGACAGAGAGAAAGGTCTTCCTTCCATTGGTTCACGCCCCAAATGGGTGCTACGGCCGGCGCGCTATGCTGACCTGAAGCCAGGAGCCAGGTGCCTCCTCCTGGTCTCCCATGTGGGTGCAGGGCCCAAGCACTTGGGGCATCCTCCACTGCCCTCCCAGGCCTCAGCAGAGAGCTGGACTGGAAGAGGAACAACTGGGACAGAATCCAGTGCCCCAACCGGGACTAGAACCCGGGGTGCTGGTGCCGCAGGTGGAGGATTAGCCTCGTGAGCCGCGGCGCCGGCCTGTATTTTCCACTTTGGACCTGGATATTGTGAGCATTGGCTAGGCTTCTTAATTTAAGCAGGAAAACCTTTTCCTCACTCCCTCAGCAGGACTTTAGGTAAACAGCCAGCTTTATGGGAGTGCTTTGTGCACTGCTTTGATGCAAGTACCAGCAAGTGGATTATCTTTTGTAAAGGTCCATAATTTGCTTTGTGTTGTGACACCCATTTAAAAAATCACCCAGGATTCCTTTTGGCTTAAGTGTCTAACTGCAATAAAATTTTTTTATTGCACTATCTTGAAAGAAATCTTTCTAAGTAACAAAATTTTACTAGCTCAATAAAGTACTTGGTTATCTCAAAGAAACTGGGGAGGGCTGTTAATCCTGACAGTAAGGGAAATGCAACCCTCAGGGTGTCCCTAGGGGAAGTTCAAGTTTCAGCCAAAGAAGTTAAAATGAAAAAGAAGAAAATGGGCCCATGAAGAAGTCTGTAGGTTAAAAAGTTTCAGAACATTTTAATGTCAGTGTCTGTTTCTCATTATTAGCAATGTTGGGCTCCAACAACACTGATTTAACATTTATTTTTATTCTAGCTAATTACTGTAAACAACTTCAGGTTTTTGTATATGTTACCCCCCTTGTCTCTACTGATTTCTCTAACTCTCTCTCAACATTTGCACATTTGTGTGTATGTGTGTGTGTGTGCACAAGATCTGGGAGGTTTTGTCACATTAAGAAATCTTCATGAATATTTCTACTGTCCACATGTTTCAAGTTCACCTATTTTTTCCTCTTGGTTCATGATCTTCATAAAAATATTAAAGTCAACTCAATCCTGTTTGCTACTCTAGCTAGAAATGTCTGTTTTGGTCATTTTTAATTTAAACGTCCACTTAGAAGATGATTTCATAGCAAATCAAGAGCAGCCTTCAGTTATGGAAAATGCATGGCTTTGTGATTATAGGTAGAACAGGTCAAATTAATTAGGCTTTATGAGCTCTAAGTTTCTTAGCTATAAAAAAGTGGACAGCTATCCCAATCTTAGAATACTGTAGAGATCAGACATTAAAAGGAAACATCCTGCTAAGGCACTTTACACATTAGTGCTCAAAAAAGGGTCACGAGTTTTAAATTGTAAGAATTCTACAAACTGACCCTAAGAACACATGGACTCCTTCCAAATGGAGCTGCTTCATTTTACCTCCTTTTCTGACAACAGACTGGCCCTGTGGACTTGGCCTGCTTGATAGGTGGCAGTTCTTGGTCATCTGTATACCTAATGAAGCCCTATTTTGTCCGTTACCTTCGTCCGGCTTCATTCATTTGAGAAGCTGCTCTTGTTTCAAGTCTGCTGTGTTTCAGAATGCGGGAGCCTAATCTGCTTTTCACAGTTCAGGGTTTCTGTGTGGCACTGGTTATCTGACCCATAGCATCTGTGAAGAGAACAAAGGGCCCTTTGAAGATCTGAAGGATTGAGATGGTTTGTAACTCAGCTTTAGTAACTGCAACACTGTGTTTCTTATATGCAAATTGTGAGTGGACCAGTGACGCTAATGGCATCCACTGAGTACTTACTGTGTGCTAGGATCCATTCATTCATTTTTTTTTTTTTTTAAGATTTATTTATTTTGAAAGAGTTACAGAGAGAGGGGGAGGTAGAAAGAGAGATGGGGGCGGGGAAGAGCTTCCATCCGCTGCTTCATCCAAGTAGCTTCACTCCCCAAGTAGCCGCAAGGGCCAGGACAGAGCTGGGCTGAAGCTAAGGAGTCAGGAGAGCTTCATCCGGGTCTCCCATATGGATGCAGGGTCCCAAATATTTGGCCCATCTTCTGGTGCTTTCCTATGCCACCAACAGGGAGCTGGATTGGAAGTGGAGCAGCCAGGACTTGAGCCAGCACCCACAGGGGATGCTGGTGTTGCAGGCTGAGGAGTAACCCACTGCACCACGACACTTTACCTTCTATGCTACACTATAGTGCCAGCCTCAGGAGAATCACTACAACTACTCTTCATTTACAAACTGAAACACAGCCTCAAAGAGGTCCTGTAAACTGTTTGATGTCAAACATCTGCTAAGCTTTGACTCTGGATCCCTCACTCTTACCTTCTAGAGTTGCAAGGGAGTGGGTGCCTGGCATAGCCTAACATGCCTCTTGGGACACCCACATCCCATATCATGGAACCTGGTACAAGTCGGGTCCTGATTCTGCCTTCCTGCTAATGCTGATCCTGGGACTCAGCAGGCAATGACTCAAGGAATTGGGTCCCTGGCACCCACATGGGAGATTAGGATTGAGGTTCTAGGCCCAATTTTGGCCTGACCCACCCAGAGCTTTCAAGGGCATTTGGGGAGCAAAGCTGTGGATGAAAGAGCTCCTTTTGTCTCTCTGTTACTCTCTCACTGAGCATATCTCTGCCTTTTAACTAATACATAAATAATTAGAGGAGCAAGTGAAAGTGAAATACAAATTCTAGGTCAGAGAGAGCTTAATTTACTTAATTTATTTATCTGAAAGTTAAAGTTAGAAGAAGAGAGAGACAGAGATGTTCCATTTGCTGTTCACTCCCTAAATGGCTGCAATGGCTGGGGCTGAGCCAGACTGAAGCCAGGAGTCAGGAGCTTCTTCCAGGTCTCCCACATGGATGCAGGGGCCCAAGCACTTGGGCCATCTTCTGCTGCTTTCCCAGGCTACTAGCAGGGAGCTGCATCTGAAGTGGAGGAGCAGCGACATGAACCAGCACCCACATGGGATGCTGGTGTTGCAGGCTGAGGATTAACACACTACACCACAACATTGGCCCTTCAATTTACTTTCTAAATGCATAAATTGAAAATGTCAAGAGTCAAGATCAGAAGGAGAGAGAGGAAGATGACACACAGAGTCTCTGCTGGAGAAGCGAGTCTCAGGCAGGAGCAGCAAGTACAGAGAATATGATGGGATTATTATTGACATCACAGGCTGTGAATTATCAATAGTTTTTTATTTGAGACAGACAGGTCTCCTGTCTGTTGGTTTGTGCCCCAAATGCCTGCTATTGCTTAGGCTGGGCCAGGACCAAAGCTGGGTGCCTGGAACACAATCCAGGTCTCCAACATAGGTAGCAAAGACCCTGTTACTTGAGGCATCACCACTGCCTCTTTGGGTGCAGACTAACAGGAAGCTGGAACTGGGAGCTGGGTCAGGACTCAAACCCAGGCCCTCCCTATTGTTTGTCACCTCCTTTTCCATTCCCTGATTTTTCTGAGTCTCATCCTCCCTCCTTCACCCATGGGTCATCTACTTCAGGGGGACGCTGAGTCCACCTCCAGCGCTGTGAATGGGTCCTGGTAGCTTTAGGCCAATCAGGGCATTTAACCCTGTGGTCAAGTCCTTGTTTTAGGGGTGAGCCTAGAACCCACAGAGGGCAATTAGAGACACCTGTGAGACTCTGTTGGAGAGAAGACCGGGGAGAGGGATTTTCGGAGGGCAATTAGAGACACCTGTGAGACTCTGTTGGCGAGAAGGCCGGGGAGAGGGATTTTCGTGGGCACAGAAACAGCAAGAAAATCTGTTGTCCTGGTTATGTCTTGCAGGCCTCTCACGAATTGATTTAGGAGAAAGTAAGCTCTATGGACAGCAGAATAGAGCAGAAAAGAGGGCGTTGATGGCAACTTTGGGCTGTTTGACTTCTGGGGTCCCCTGTCCTGTGTAAGCCCATGATCTGGGTTTTCTCATTTGCACACATAGAGTCCATTGTGACATCACCACACGGCTTACAAAGGGAGTGAGATTGCACTTGTTCTGTTTATTGAAAGGTGTTCTAGCTTAAATAATAAGGGATATTTACTGATTCCCAAAAGAAAAAAATAGACTGAGAAGAAAAGGTAAGACTCAGTTGTAGTAATAAGAGGCAGAGATTGTAGTGAAGAGGCCTAGGGTAGTGACATTGGAGATAAAGTAGAGCTGGAGAGGGGTGGATGGATATATTTTGGTGGCAGGATTAGAAGAATTTGAGTGCCGGCTGTGAGGAACAAGAAGCAGGAATAATCACAGATGGCATCCCCCAAACCATGGGAAGGTTGTGGTTTGAAAGCTTAAGGTGGTGCCATTTACTGCAAAGGAGAAGTAGCTGGGTTGAGGGCTGGATGGGAAACAGCTTCCAGCTGTGGGTAGGTTGACATTTGAGATAACCATTTTCCTGGATGAGAATCAGACAAGTATATGACTGGATATGGTAGCCTGGCACGTGGTGGAGACATCAAAGCTAGAGATAAACTTGTGAGTCATTGGCACCTGAGTGGCTTTTGAGTAAAGGGAATTGGAGCAGGCAATGTATGATGGGACTGTAGATAAAAAATATAGGAGGGGGCTGGCTCTGTGGTGCAGCAGGTTAAGGTGCCAGCATCCCTTATGGGCACCAGTTTGAGTCCTGGCTGCTCCACTTCTGATCCAGCTTTCTGCTAATGCTTCCACTAGGATGGCCCAGTGCTTGGGCCTCTGAACCAACATGGGAGACCCAGAAGAAGCTCCTGGATCCTGGCTTTGGTCTGGCCCAACTCCGGCCAATGGGACCACTTGGGGAGTGAATCATCAGATGGAAGATCTCTCTCTTTCTCTGTAACTCTGCCTTTAAAATAAATCTTAAAAAAAGGGGGGTGGGGTGGGAGGCGGTGCTGTGGCGTAGCGGGTAAAGCCGCTGCCTGCAGTGCCAGCATCCCATATGGGCACCTGTTTGAGACCCGGCTGCTCCACTTCTGATCTGGCTCTTTGCTATGGCCTGGGAAAGTAGTGGAAGATGGCCCAAGTCCTTGGGCCCCTGCACCCACGTAGGAGACCTGGAGGAAGCTTCTGGCTCCTGGCTTCAGATCAGTGCAGCTCTGGCCATTGCAGCCAACTGAGGAGTGAACCAGTGAATGGAAGACCTTTCTCTCCCTCTCCTCTCTCTGTAACTCTGACTTTCAAAGTAAATAAATAAATCTTAAAAAAAAAAAAAAAAAGCATGAGGGTGGGGCAGCTAGGATGGAGTCCTAGCACTTTGAAAATTTGGGGGCTGATTAGGAGAGTTTGAGGAGCTATTAGGGAAGATTGGCCAGAAAATTTCGAGATCCATATGAGAACTCTTCAAAAAGTTCATGGAAAATAAATATATGTGTAAGAAATGATGCATGGGGGCCGGTGCTGTGGTGCAGCAGGTTAAAGCCCTGGCCTTCAGTGCCAGCATCCTATATGGGCGCTGGTTCTAGTCCTGGCTCTCCTCTTCTGATCCAGCTCTCTGCTATGGCCTGGGAGAGCAGAAGAAGATGGCCTAAGTCTTTGGGCCCCTGCACCCATGAGGGAGACCCAGAAGAAGCTCCTGGCTTCTGATCAGCTCAGCTCCCACCATTGCAGCCATTTGGAGAGTGAACCAGCAGATGAAAGATCTCTCTCTCTCTCTCTCTCTCTCTGTCTCTGTCTCTCTCTCTCTTTCTCTGTAACTCTTTCAAATAAATAAAAATAAATATTTTTTTAAAAAAGACTGCATGGATTTCAATTTTTTTGCACAAAAGCAATCTTTTTACTCTATTGTTTACAAATTCTATGAAGTACCCTTTTAGAGAAATTCAGATGAATCGAATTATCTTCCTTCTAATTTTACATTCATGTTGGATGAGAGAGTTTATAACTCAAACAACTTTTCTTTTGGGGGAGAATGTACATTTATATAAAATATCTTACTCATTAATTCCAAAAATCAAATGTTAAATTGTAGAGGACTGAAAAAAAATTTATGGACTTTGAGAAATAAATAAATCTACCTCTACCCCCATAGCTGAATCTTGCTTTTCCTTTAATGTTGTTTTGAAGATTATGTGTTTCCACAACATGTTTTTTCTTACAGATTCACTTATTTATTTGAAAGGCAGAGTTAGAGACAGAAAGGGAGGGAGGAGAGAGAGCCTCCGCCCTCTGATTCATACCTCAAATGGCTGAATGGGCTGGGAGTGGATAGACCAGGCTGAAGCTAGGAGCCTGGAACTCCATCTGAGTCTCCCATGTGGGCACAGGGAACCAAGTACTGGGCCATTTTCTGTTGCTTTTTCCCAGGTACATTAGTAGGGAGCTGGATCAGAAGTGCAGCAGCCAGGACTAGAAACAGAGTTCTTATGGGATGCTGGTGTGGGAGGCCATGCCTTAACCTGCTGTGCCCCAAAGCCAGCCCTCATACAATTTCCTTTTTTTTTTTTTTTTTTTTTTTTTGACAGGCAGAGTTCGTGAGAGAGAGAGAGACGTAGAGAAAGGTCTTCCTTCCATTGGTTCATGCCCCAAATGGCTGCTGCGCCGATCCGAAGCCAGGAGCCAGGTGCCTCCTCCTGGTCTCCCATGCAGGTGCAGGGCCCAAGCACTTCGGCCATCCTCCACTGCAGAGAGCCTCAGCAGAGAGCTGGACTGGAAGAGGAGCAACCGTGAGAGAATCCGGGGCCCCGACCGGGACTAGAACCTGGTGTGCCGGCGCCGCAGGCGGAGGATTAGCCTAGTGAGCCTCGGTGCCGGCCCCCATACAATTTTCAACACCACTGTAATCCACCTGTCTCAGAGCCCTGCAGTGGGGCCACTTCTCCAAGTCTGGCATAGAAGCCAAATCAAACACTAATCTCCACCTCAACAAGTATATGCCAAACTTGACCAAGAAGAAGCCCCTGGAAGAGAGACAAACACACATACCCTCACCTTGCTCCAATCCCTTCATCGGTACATTCCCAGCTAGGCAAAAGGACTGATCATACTGTGATGAGAAACCCCACAAATGGTGGAAAGAACAAGTTACTAGAAAAAGTTTTCCAAATAATAATAATAATAATAATAATAATAATAAAAAGAGTCCTTTGATCTGGGCTGCAATATGCTTATCCTGCATATTTTGAAGCATTCTTGGAGTGGCAAAAACAGAGCGATTCCTAAGTACACCTCACCGTGCTTTTGCCTTGCAAGCATTCTCTTTTGTTGGTCAGGGCAGGTTTTAAGAGGAAGAAAGAAGGCAGACAGAACTCGTGTCTTGTTCACTGACTTCCTCCCAGAGCTTAAATGCTGAGGTGTCCTAAAACTTTGGACATTCTTTGGAAGGTGGGGAATTTTTTTTTCTTATTTATTCTGGTCCAGTACAAATATTTGCCTATTGAGAAACAGTGAGCCCATAAGAATCGTAAACCCACCATCTGCTTCAGTGGAGCCAACACCCACCCTAGGAAGACGGATATGGGCTGGTATCCTGTTCCTCCGGCTTCTCTCAGTCCGGCAACTGGCGCGGTGGGGCCCCGGTTTGTTTGAGTTGCCCCGTGCTAAGAGTGCCTGATAAAATTCCAAAAGGGCGTGTGTATTTGACGCACCTTATAAGATTGCCTTGCAAGTCCCCTTCCAGAAGTCTTTTTACAGGAATGAGGTCAGAAAAATGCTACAGCGCCATTGGTTTGGGGTTTGCGGGTGCATTTGTGGATACTCTACTCTGATATTTTAGTGCAGGCAATGAAATAGATGAATGAATTACTTGACATCCGCAATATGTCAGCAAGTGTGACCGCTCCTGTCAGCTGCAGAGAAAAGTTTCATTTCCTGTTCCTAGCAGGTGCATGGAGAATGACAGAAAATTGGCTCACCCATTTGGAGTGGCTTTTAAAAAAAATTTAATAATTTTATTTTACTTTTTAAAATAAATTTTACTTTACTTTTTTAAAAAAGATTTACTTAGAGTCACACAGTGAGAGGGAAAAACAGAGATCTTCCATCTGCTGGCTTGCTCCCCAAATGTCTGCAACAGCCAGAGCTGGGCCAAGCAGAAGCCAGGAGCCAGGAGCTTCTTCCAAGTCTCCCACATGGGTGCAGAGGCCCAAGGATTTGGGACATTCTCCACTGCTCTCCCAGGTACATTAGCAGGGAGCTGGATCAGAAGTGGAGCAGCTGAGAATAGGTACCCATACAGGATGCCAGTGTTGAAGACAGTGGCTTTACCTGTTGTGCCACAGTGCTGATCCCTTCATTTTTATTTTTAATTAATTTACTTGAAATGCCAACATGGAGAGGGGGTCAGAGAGTTCTCATCTGTTGGTTCACTCCCAAGGTGCTCGCAATAGCCAGGAGCTGGGAACACAGTGTAGATCTCCCACATGGGTGGCAGGAACCTAATCATTTGAGCCTCACTACTGCCTCCCAGGGCCTGCAGTAGCCAGAAATCAAACCCAGCCTCTCCTGTTGTGGGTCATGGGCATTTTAACCAGAGTCTTAACCACTAGGCTAACTGTCCACCTTTGTGTGTTTTCAGTGATCCTCAGTCGCTCTCTTAAACTGACAAGGACATTGGCAGCTACTTAGCCCTAGCATTCGTCCTGAAACTTCACAGTAGCTCGTGGAAGCTGGAACTTGAAACGGTGGTGGAGAGTTTTTCCCTTAAGCAGCTGCCTTTCTTTCTGAAGGAACCCGCATGGGGCAGAGCTTCCTATGTGTCTCATTACAGAGCACCTCCCGCTCTGGCCTCTCCTCTGGAATGCCTCTTCTTTAGGAAATGCCCAATAGCAAATGAAGCCAGAAAACTGACGAGGTGTGGCATTTTTAGAGCTTGAATGCTTTCAAACCAATTACCAAGAAATTTTCACCAAGGTTCTAGTCTGGTTTAAAAGTCTGAGGGTGACTTATGTAAGTTTAAACATATTATTTGCCAAATTCATGCATGAAAACATATCAAGCCCAGCCTGTTTCTTGGGAACATAGTCTTTTTCTCTACAGTTTTTCATAGGATAGCAGAGTTACATGATTGTGATGAGTACAATACTTTTTTTTTAAATTTTATTTATTTGGGAGGCAGAGTTACAGATAGAGAGAGGTCTTCCATTCACTGGTTCACTCCACAAATGGCCACATGGCTGGAGCTAGACCGATCTGAAGCCAGGAGCCAGGAGCTTCCTCCAGGTCTCCCTCGTAGGTACAGGAGCCCAGGCACTTGGGCCATTTTCTACTGCTTTCCCAGGCCATAGCAAAGAGCTGGATTGGAAGAGGAGCAGCTGGGACATGAACTGGTGTCCACATGGTATGCAGGCACTGCAGGTGGTGACTCAGCCCACTATACCACAGCGCCAGCCCTGAGTTCGATTCTTAAGTGTCCCGTAAGATTAATAAATTCAGAAGAGGGTGACTTCTATACACCAGCCCCAGGTTTAAGAGCAAGAGCGATATGCTCTTTTTTTATTTTTTAAGATTTATTTATTTGAAAGAGTTACAGAGAGGAGGAGAGGCAGAGAGAGAGGCCTTCTATCCTCTGGTTCATTCCCCAATTGGCTGCAATGGCCGGAGCTGTGCCGATCTGAGGCCAGGAGCTTCTTCCGGGTCTCGCATTTGGGTGCAGGGGCCCAAGGACTTGGGCCATCCTCTACTGCTTTTCCAGGCCATAGCAGAGAGCTGGATTGGAAGAGGAGCAGCTGGGACTAGAACCGGCACCCACATGGGATGCTGGCACTATAAGTGGTGGTTTTACCCGCTACACTACAGCACAGGCCCCTAGAGCGATATGCTCTTAAGGGGCAGTTGAAAGTCTTGCGCACTCTATTTTGACACTACTGGCACCTGAGACCTATGAACTCAGCTTTTCACGGTTACACAAGTGACATCCATCAGAGTACCTTACAGGTTAATCCATGGAGCTGTTGTAACCACGAATAGTCTCTAAGGGGTATCTGGACAAAGGGCAGATAAGATTTTGAAGGAGGTTGAGGAAAGCAAAGGTGACTGAGGGAGAGCAAAAGTTTTCGAAGCAAGAGTTCACCTAGAGTCAGGGCGGGGTGCAGAGCCCCAGTCTGAGGAATGTAAAGGTGGGAAAATGTAATCATCTAAAGTGGGAAGAAGTCCCAGAAAAAGTGGAGAATGCTGCCACAGGTCGCTTGTTTTCCTTGAAAGTTTCTTATGAGTCATGTTGCATAGTATGAGAGAACTGCCTCACTTAGACCAGAGGTGTGCGTGAGCAGGATATTGAAATGCGACTGATGTGGACAGGTAGGGAGCTAGTGGATGAGAAGCTGGGGCTGCCAGCAGCGCCCGTGCACCTGTGCGCCCCAAGGCCCACCCCCTGCCCTGCCCTGCCGGGAAGTATCCAACACCACTGCAGGCCTGGCTCGCCCATTCCCCATCACATGCGGGAAGCCATGACATTTTATCCTAGAGACGGACATGTGTGTGCTCCAGACACCATGGCACTTCTAAGATCCCCAAAAAGTGGACTGAAAGTGAGCTGTACTCAGCCCCATCCAATCTCTGCTCTCTTTGAACATTCACTGGGCACCTGCCCTGGGCACCACCCCCCTTACGTATATGAGGATGACCCCAGGTTTGGTGGGGACAGCAGACCTTCCTTCCTGCTGAGACTGTAAAGTCCCTTCCAATGAGCCCTGCTCTCCTGTGTGCCTTTCTGTATCTCCTGTGAGTTCTCTCCTTTCGTGGAGCCAAGAACCTATAACAAGCCTGGCTGGGGGTGGCACCCCCACAACCATCCCTCCCCTCTGCCCTGCCCCCTCTGCTGTCCCTGGCAGTTCCCAGACTGAGCAACACAGTTACACTGCTAGAGCCCCGTTCTTGGGGTTGGGGAGGAGGAGGGAGGGAGCCTGCCCACGCTTTTGCTCTCACAGGGAAGTGGAGTCCGTGTCTGCTCACCTCTTTACTAAAGGCCAGACTCTAAATATTGTCAATGGTTGCACCATGTCAGTTTTGGTTAAATCTTAGGTTTTTCACAATATAAAAAATTCCAAGACTGAGTAGTATGGCAGTGATGCATGTGGAGGGAGCCAGGAACGAAACTGACTGCTTTGAGTCCTGTGCCCACTAATAAGCTGGGTGAGCTATCTATTTATTTATTTATTATTTTTTTTCCTTCCTCCAGCCCCAGCTAACTCCTGGGTGGAGCGGGGATACCAGTATTTATTTCACAGTGAGAATCAAGTACTGATGAGGGAGCCCATGCAAAGGCTGCAGTAGTGTACATAGAACACAGAAAGGGTTCAATTTTTTTTTTTAAGATTTATTTATTTATTTGAAAGGCAGAGTTAGAGAGAGAGAGAGAGGTCTTCCATCTGCTGGTTCACTTCCCTTAAACGGCCAAAATGGCCAGGGCTGGACCATGAGCCTAGAACTCCACTGGGGTCTCCCACATAGGTGGCAGGGGTCCAAGCAGCATCCTCTGCTGCTTTCCCAGGCCATTAGCAGGGAGCTGGATCAGAAGCAGAGCGGCTGGGACTTGAACAGGTACTCATGTGAGATGCTAGTGTCCCACAACACCAGCCCCTCAGTATAAGTTTGTTTAAATAATAACTAAGAATCCAAATATAATAATCAGCTTTTCTGTGGGAATGACTTTGGCTTTGAATAAAAATCATAGCACTGGCTTTATGTATTTCATAAACTTAATGCACTTAACCAATGATAGAAGGCTCTGAGTTCAGTAATAACTTTTAATTGGGCAGAAATTTGTTTGGAGGATATAACCAGAACCTGATAAACTTACTGTGATTCTTCCATTCTATCAGGGCTTTTTAATTAATTAGCTAGTTAACTTATTTATTTGAAAGGCAGAGAGAGAGAGAGAGAGAGAGAGAGAGAGAGAGAGAGAGAGACTTTTCCATCTGCTGGTTCATTCCTCAAAGGCCCACAACAGCTGGACTTGGGCCAGGCCTAAATTGGGAGCCAGGAACTCAATCAAGGTTTGCTGTATGGATGGCAGTTGACCCAAATACTAATCAGCTGTTTGTTAGGCCTGTAAAACCAAAGTATTACATGCTGGGTGGCTTAGCTGCTGAAATTTATTATTCTTTAAAAAAAAAAAAAAGGCTTATTTGAATCATGGTGTGGCAGAGAGAGATATATCTTCCATTTGCTGGTTCACTATGCGATAGCCTCAACAGCCAGTTCTGAGCCAGGCCAAAGCCAGGAGCCTGGAATTCCATCCTGGTCTCTTCCACATGGCTGGCAGAGGCCAAAGTGTGTGTGTCATTTTCTGCTGCCTTCCGGGGCGCAACAGCAGGAAGCTGGATCAGAAGTTGAACAGCCAGGAATGAAACTGGCACTGCACTATGGGAAGCCAGCATCACAGACAGTGCCTTTGCCAGCTGTACCACAGTGCTGGTCCCCCAACCACCAGGGATCTGTTTTCTCAATGTTCTGAAGACTGCAGATCTGAGGTCAAGATGTTGGCAGATTTGCTCCTTCTGAGAGCTGTGGAGGAGACTGTGTCGCGCGCTCCGTGCCTAGTCGGTTTTCTGGCAGCCTTTGGCATTCCTTGGCTTCTGCTGCATGATCTTGATCTCTGCCTTCAGCTTCACATGATATTCCCTCTGTATAGTGTTGCTGTATCCAAGATCCCTCTTTTGTACGAATGCCAGTCATATTGGATTAAGGGCATATGCTGTTACTAATTGTATTGCCTATGACCTCATTTCCAAATAAGGTCACATCTGACATACTGGGGTTAGGCTAGGACTTCAACCTATTGTGTGTGTGTGTGTGTGTGTGTGTGTTGAGGGGCTGGTATCCTGACCTAAAAAATAGCTACCATGCATCTCCAGGAGTTGCAGGCATCAATATTCAACAAAATTCCAGTGGATTCATTCCAGAAAAGAGATCAATGAACTTGTCTCCATTCACTGCATCTCATGTGCTCACCATGCTCCTGTCCCCCACCCCCCATACAACTTGTCTTCTGAGATTATGTGAGTGTCTGGGGGTGGGGCAGGGGTGGGGAAACAGACTTTCTGTCCCCAAGGGCTTTCTGTTTGTGAAAAGGACATTGCACAAGACACAACTTTCATTTTTTGTTTTAAATATTTTTAAGTTAATTTATTTGAAAGGCAGAGTTACAGAAAGACAGAGAGAGAGAGAGAGAGAGAGAGAGAGAGATTTCATCTACTGGTTCACCTCCCACATGGATGCAATGGCCAGGGCTGGGCCAGGCTAGACCCAGGAGCCAGAAGGTCCATCTGGGTCTCCCATGTGCTTGACAGGGGCCCAAGCACTTGAACCACCTTCTGCTGCTTTCCTAGGTGCATTAGCAGGGAGCTGGATTGGAAGCGAAGCAGCCGGGACTCGCAGTGTTCATATGGGATGGCTGAGTCGCAGGAAGCAACTTAACCTGCTATGCTGCAATACTGGGCCCAAGAAACAAGTTTTTAACAATAGAAAAAAAAGTTTATCCTTTTTTACTCATTAGGAGTGTTCATAAATATACAGATTTTATATAATTGTGTTTTTTTTCTCATTAAACTTTGTTTTAATGGGTCTCAAAATTCTGTGACAGATTTTTGGTCAAGTTGTTTCCATTAAAAAGTACTGATTTTATTGTGTTTTAAGACATACTTTGTAAGCATGACAACCTCTATAAATCTTCACGAATGCGTAAATTATGAATGTGTAAATTAATGTGTTAAAAAAGTAGGTTTGGGGTGAGCTGTTTGGTGCCACAGTTAAGATTCTGCTTGGGATATCTGCATCCCATATCAGAATGCCTGGGTTTGAGTCCTGGCTCCATTTCCCATTCCAGCTTCCTGCTTATGTGCACCCTGGGAGGCAGGGTAATAGCTCAAGTATTTGGGTCCCTGTCACTCATAGGGGAGATTTGGATTGAGTTGCTGGCCCTTGGCTTCTGCCTGGCCCATCTTCACCTGTTGTAGTGGAATTTGGGGATAGAACCTACGGACGGAAGGTCTCTCTGGCTCTCCCTGTCTCTAATCTCTCTGCCTTTGCAATAAATAAGTAAATAAAATCAATAACTTTATTTGGAGCTTGGCACATTTTTAACTTCTGAGAGACTCTCCTAAGAAAACTCAGTGTACTTTTGGATTTTAGGATGAAAGCATTATACAAGAGTTTCTTTAGCCCCTATGGTATGTTTAGTTTCTGTTTCATCATAATGATTTCCATAGTGATGCCACCCATTCTCACAACATTCACGATTCGTGTGTGAAGCCTGACAATGGAGGGGCCCAGTGTCCGTTCACCCTATGTCTCCCCAGTACATTATGTAATAAGGATTTTATTTCCCACCTGTTGTACATCTTACCACTAGGCAGTGTATTCTTCTGCAGTGGGGGAAGCAAAATCACCTTTTGTTCAGTCCATATCTGGGGTCACAATATCAGCCCTATTATCTGGCACAGAGCACAACTTAAATGGTTGATAATTAGGAAAGATTAAATGGTGTAAAATAATTGAGTTGTTTTTTTTAAATTTCAGAAATAGAAATTGACTTGAAATATAGAGATAGATATGCTTACCCTGATTTGAACATTATACAATGTACCTCTGACTCAAAACATATACTACTCTATAAATTGTATAATTTTATGCATCAGGAATAAAAATAAATAATATTAAGTTGTTGTTTTAGACCAAAAAAATGAAAAATGGGGGGAGAGGAAGAGGAAGTCAGCTTACACTAGGGTTATCTGCATGAGCAATTAAAAATACATGTCACTCAGTTCAATTTATTATTTCAGTTAAGAAACAAATATATATTAATATAGAGCTGTCCCTCAATGGTATAGGACATATTTGAATTTTTGAAAAAAGTTGTCTCTACTTTAAACTTAATTGGATAACCTATAATTTATCTGGCGATCCTGTTCTAACTCCTTCTGTGTGTATAACTTCTTAAAAGCTATTAAATATCTTTGAAACTCAAATGAAGGCTCTGAAAATTCCTCTTTAAAAATACTTATGCTTGTAAAATTCCACATACTGTTTCAGGTAGCTGATGTGAGCAATTTTTTTTATTAACACATTGGATATGTTAGGTAAAAATAATTTTTTGGCAGTTATAGTGCTAAAGGTACTGGATATAAAGTTATATTATACACACACACACACACACACACACAAAGTTTAGTACTATATTTCAAAGGTAGGGATAACATCAGAAGTTACTGAATCCAAACAACTAATTTTTAAAAAATATTTATTTATTTATTTGAAATACAAGTTACAGAGAGTCAGTCAGTGAGAGAGAGAGAGAGATACATACATACACACACACACACACACAGAGAGAGAGAGAGAGAGAGAGAGGTCTTCCATCTGCTGGTTCACTCTCCAAATGGCTGCAATGACTGGAGCTGGGCCGAACCAGACAGAAGCTAGGAGCTTCTTCGGGTCTCCCACGCAGGCACAGGGGCCAAGGACTTGAGCCATCTTCCTCTGCTTTCGCAGGCCATAGCAGAGTGCTGGATCGGAAGTGGAGCAGCCAGGACTTGAACTGGCACCCACATGGGATGCTGGCACTGTAGGTGGCGGCTTTACCCACTACACCACAGCACCAGCCCCCAAACAACTAATTGTTAAAAATGAAGATATTAGATAGAAATAGCCACCAGGACATAGAGTTTAAAAAGTTAGAGCAGACAAGGAAAACTAAGCTGATTACAGGGCTACATTGACTGATGTTACTGATTATCAAATCATTAAACATATAATCCATATATGTTAGACGTCTGTATTTAACACTTGCATAATAAAATTACATGTATAATTGTAAGTATGTTAAAATTCAAAAGCATATATATTTATGTTACAAAAAATGAAATTGTCACCTATTTATACTTTTATACTAATTGAAGACTGAAGCAAGGAATCAGGAACTCATTCCAGGTCTCTCAGATGGCTGGCAGGGACCCCATTAATTCAGCCATCACTGCTGCCTTCCAGGATCTGCGTTAGGAGGGAGCTGGAATCTCACACCCGAGGCAGGTGTCAAACCCAAGGACTCTGTTGTGGGGCACACACATCTTAACTGCAAGTTAAACACCCAATCATTTTTCTTCAATTTTATTTATTTATTTAAAGATTTATTTATTTCTTTGAGAGGTAGAGTTACAGACAGAGAGAGGGAGAGACAGAGAGTGAGGACTTCCATCTGTTGGTTCACTCCATAAATGGCTGCAACGGCTGAACTGAAGCCAGTCTGAAGGCAGGAGCCAGGAGCTTCGGCTGGGTCTTTCACATGGATGCAGGAGCCTCAGCACTTCGGCCATCTTCCACTGCTTTCCCAGGCATATTAGCAGGGAGGTGGTTAGGAAGTGGAGCAGCCAGGACTGGAACCAGTACCCATATGGGATGCCAGTACCACAGATGGAGACTTAAGCTACTACACCACCATGTCAGTCCCCAATTTTATTTATTAATTCTTAAAACAGTGACTAAATTGTCAACCAGTCTCTTCTGTAGTTCACTACAAATGTCTGTGGACATTTTTGCTTTGAATGACTTATGCATCAATGGAATCGACTGTACTACTTTAGACTTTAAACATTAAAGATTGTCAATGCATTATGATCTCCTTGTATTCATTTGAAAAATTAATTCTAATATTTGATTTAAAGTAAAAATATATTTAATGATAGAACATTTTATTCCTTTTGCAAATAGGTTGCATGAATATATGCTATTTAGTCCACTCATATCCAAATAGATCAGTTTACTAGAAGTCTGCTAAAATTTAACCCAATAGTGATCAAATAACAACTGGAGAAAATGTTTTGTTTTCTGATAAACAGAATTAATCAGTGTCTGTATCACAGACGTTGTGTTTGTGTGTGTATCTCACCTAAGAGTGTACTTTTATTTTTCAAAGCAATTCAAATTTTGTTAAGCACATTTAAATCCTATGGTTTAGAATTTTGTTAAACACATTTAAATCCTATGGATTTTCCAAGTTCTGTTCATTACTCTAAACTGATTATGGGGTTTCCAGTGGCAGGAGTGTTCTTTTAATGGAAGACATGGTATTTACCCCCGGGAGATTTCCTGTGAATGACTGAGTCAGTGCTTGGATATTCGGTAACTTCAGAATGGATATTACCTTCTCCTGCTAGTTAAGACTTTTTTTTTTTTTCAGTTTTTCTGAGGCAGTTATATTTTTCTTAAGATTATTAAAAATTTTTAAGTATCTACTTGATAATTTATAAAAACATGTAGTTGAATTAAAAAAATTAGTTATTCAAGAGGCAGAGACACAGAGACAGAACTCGTCCACTGGTTCATTCTGCAGGTCGCTGGAATGACTCAAGACCGGGCCAGACCGAAGCTGGGAGCTCAATCCAGGTGTCCCCCACAGGTAGCAGGGACCCAATCTCTTGATCCATGGCTTCTGCCTCCTGGGGCCCATATTAGCAGGAAACTACCGTCATGAGCCAGAGGCAGGTATCCAGAACCCAGGCACACCAAATGTGGTTTGCAGATGTCTTTACTGATAGGCTAAACACTGTTCCTTTTTCTTTTAATTTTAAAAACATTTTACTTACTTTTTTTTTAAAGTTATTTATTTGAAAGGCAGAATTATAGAGAGGGGGGAAGAGACACGCAGAGAAAGGGGGAAGAGACAGGATCTTCCATCCAAATGCTTCAGCTAATGTTGCAAAATGCATATGCTTGTGCATTTAGTATTTGTCAATGAGCTGAGGGTTTCCTCATGACATTTGGCTTCTGAGAAGTGATGGCTTCTCTCTGTCATCTCTCATAACTCTGACTGAATCAGTCTTAGTGCTTTCTTCATGTTTTCTATCACTGAAATAAGAATAAATGAGTATTATGCAACTTACCAAATGAAAATACTGAATGTTGTAACCGATTAACTCTGGCATCTGAAATTGGACTAATAGCTTTGCAAACATTCATTCGAGGCATTAGGGAATATTATCCTAAAGGTACATTTAGGGATTTGACCATTTAGGATTGATTCATCAACTGTTTTTGGTTAACCAGTTTTATCAGAGGGATTTTGAGGGAGCATCTCTTTTTTTTTTTTTTTTTTTTTGACTGATCATTTTGTGTGGTTATGGCTGGATCTTACGAGTGTGCAATTAGTTGTCTTACTAAATAAAGGTGGTAGTGAATATTGCAAGAAACGGATCAATATCCTGAGACAGTACTTCTTTGCTTATAGGCATTCAGGAAGACAAAAAGACCTTATTATGATCATTCAAAGAAATAACGTGTGAGCATGGCCCCAGGGGAATGCACTGTCTTTCTTAAGGATTATGCCATTTTTAAAGTGTGCCATGTTCTTCTTAGCAGTCTCAAAATTTAGCAATCATATGAGCCCTTAGGGATCCCTGCTAATCTAGAAATTCTGAGATGCCCAGAAACGCTGAGCTTGCCTGCATGCTCAAGCCCACAGCTGGTCCCCAGGGACGCTGCTTTGTGGACAGCACTGGGTGTGGAGCAGCAAGGAGATAGGGCGTCACCTGTCTTTCACACACCGTCAGGGGTCAGCTGTCACCACTGCTCAGGACAGTTGAGGGGTACTTACATATGGGTAAATCCTGAGGCTCGTAGGTGTATAGTCTGTTAGAGTACCTTCCGGTTAGATCAGCTCTAACTGTTAAAGAAGGATCTGCCAAGAAAAACGCAAGACACCAAAGTGTTATTTGCCCATGTTCTTAAAAAATCATTTCTGCCTCCTATTCTAAAATAAACTTCAACCAAGTTATTTATTTATTTATTTTTTGATAGGCAGAGTTAGACAGTGAGAGAGGGAGAGACAGAGAGAAAGGTCTTCCTTTTCCATTGGTTCACCCCCCAAATGGCAGCCATGGCCGGCATGCTGCCAATCTGAAGCCAGGAGCCAGGTGCTTCTCCTGGTCTCCCATGAGGACACAGGGCCCAAGCACCTGAGCCATCCTCCACTGCCTTCCCGGGCCACAGCAGAGAGCTGGACTGGAAGAGGAGCGACTGGGACAGAATCCGGCTCCCCAGCCAGGAACAGAACCCGTGGTGCCGGCGCTGCAGTGAGCCAAATGAGCCGTGGCGCCAGCCAACCAAGTTAGTTTTATGCCTGTGAATTTATGATGAAATTAACTCGAATCACCCTTTGGTATATCATAGTTTCTGTCAATCCAGTTGGGGCACTGTACTTAAAGCTCGTTGGGATATGGATTGAATAAGGTGTCACTTTTTAAGAATGGGAAAAATTTACATAGAGTGTGACTTGTAAAAACCAAAGTACTTATTTGAGAAGGAACAAGGGAGGGAGGGAAGGAAGGAGAGAGAGAGAGTCTTCCCATTGCTGGTTCACTTCTCAGATGCTCATAATGGCCCCTAGCTGGGTTGAAGCAAGGAGCTGGAAACCCCATCCAGGTCCCCAGTGTAGTTGGCAGGTGACCCAACTACTCATGCCATCATGGCTGCCTTCCAGGAGTGGACATCAGCAGGAATCTGGATATTGAATCAGGCTCTCTGATGTGCGATGTGGACCTCTTACCTCCTGTCTTTTTTTTTTTTTTTTTTTTTGACAGGCAGAGTGGACAGTGAGAGAGAGAGACAGAGAGAAAGGTCTTCCTTTGCCGTTGGTTCACCCTCCAATAGCCGCCGCGGCCGGCGCATCGTGCTGATCCGAAGCCAGGAGCCAGGTGCTCACCTGCTCTCCCATGCGGGTGCAGGGCCCAAGCACCTGGGCCATCCTCCACTGCCTTCCCGGGCCACAGCAGAGAGCTGGCCTGGAAGAGGGGCAACCGGGACAGAATCCGGCGCCCCGACCGGGACTAGAACCCGGTGTGCCGGCACCGCAAGGCGGAGGATTAGTCTAGTGAGCCACGGCGCCGGCCAATGTCCTGTCTTAACCGCTAGGCCTACTCCAATATTGTGAATTTCGATAGCAGAAATAATGAACTGTTATTGACTGAGTTACAAATGACTTCCTTTTAAAAGAAAATAGTACTTGAACTAGTGGGCTGAAATCTCTACTGATTCAGTGCATCTGAGAAAAAACATACCTACAAACATGATTCTAGGCACATACTGTCCATCAGGTGACAAATTCTTGTCAGTGGTCTCGTGCTGGAGGGGAGAAAAAGGGTGAATGTTGTTGGATAGGATTGTTTTTGATAGTAAATTTCAAGAGTATTTTATGTGAATTAAAATTTCAGTAATTTATTTTGGCCATTTAGAATTTTACATTATTCTATATCAGCTAACACTTTGCTCTTTATGTTTTAAAAATAGACAAAATTTAAAATTTTCTACTAAATTCTGATTTTCAAAGAATTTATTTATTTATTTGAAAGGCAGAGCAACAGAAAGAGAGAAAGAGTGAATTAGTTCTATCCATCTACTGATTCCTTCCTCAAATGGCCTCAATAGCTGGGGTTGGGCCAGGCTGAAGCCAGGACTGACGAACTCTATCAGTGTCTCCCACATGGGTGACAGGGACCCAAGTTCTTGGGCCATCTTCTGCTGCCTTCCAAGGTGCATTAGCAGGAAGTTGGATCAGAAGTGGAGCAACTGGGACTCAACCAGCATTCTTTTTTTTTTTTTGACAGGCAGAGTTTAGACAGTGAGAGAGAGATACAGAGAGAAAGATCTTCCTTCCATTGGTTCACTCCCCAAATGGCTGGTGTGCTGTGGCTGGCGCGCTACACTGATCCGAAGCCAGGAGCCAGCAGGTGCTTCCTCCTGGTCTCCCATGCGGGTGCAGGGCCCAAGCACTTGGGCCATCCTCCATTGCCCTCCTGGAGCTCCTCTGGAAGAGGAGCAACCAGGACAGAACCAGCACCCCAACTGGGACTAGAACCCCGGGTGCTGGCGCCTCAGGTGGAGGATTAGCCAAGTGAGCCGCGGCGCTGGCCTGAACCAGCATTCTGATATAGGATGCCAGCATTGCAAGTTGGTGGCTTAACCACAATGTTGGCCCCTAAATTATGATATTAAGAAACAACGTGGAGTCCTTGTACCATGAGATTCAGCATGATGAAATTATTCTGAGCCATTTCTTGAATTTCTTCACTTCGGGCAAACACTTTCTTTAGTGCTGTGAGGGCAAACAAAATGCCAATTAGTTTTAAAGATCAAAACATCGTCCATATGGCATAGCAAAGTAAAGCTAGTATTTGCAATTGTTTGCTGCTCTGGCTTTTGCCACTTTGTCCCTCATTGCTTCCCAGTGAGGGACAGTTTGTCCACAGAGTTGCAAGGTTAATCACATTACTGGAGACACCAGTCTTCTTTTCTTTCTTTCTTTTTTTAAAAAATTTATTTATTTATTTGAAAGATTTACACAGAGACAGAGAGAGTGAGAGAGGTCTTCCATCCACTGGCTCACTCCTCAGATGGCCACAACAACCAGGGTTGGGCCAGCCCAAGCCAGGAGCCAGGAGCTTCTGGGTCTCCCATGTGGGCACAGGGACCCAAGGACTTGGACCATTTTCCACTGCTTTCCCAGGCCATAGCAGAGAGCTGGATGGGAAGTGGAGCAGCTGGGAGTCAAACCGGTGCCCATATGGGATGCGGGCACTGCAGGTAGCGGCTTTACCCACTATGCCACAGCTCAGTCCCCAACACAGTTTTCTAATTTCATGTAATTGATTGACTCGTTGGTTAAAATAACTTCCTTCAGGAGGGCCCTCCCCATCTAAGAATATCAACTTCTGAAGAGATAGAACAACTATATCCAGGAGATTGCTGACAATATGCTTTCTTTCAGCATCTTAGTAAGAGAGGGAGAAAGAGAGATCCTCCTTCTGCTGGTTTATTCCCCAGATTCCTGCAACAGCTGAGACAAGGAGCCAGGAATTCCAGCTTGGTCTCCTATGTGGGTGGCAGGAAACCAAGTACTTGGGCCATTATCTGCTGCCTCCCAGGTGAATTAGCAGGGAGCTGGATCAGAAGCAGAGCAGGCATTCAGATAATAGGATGTGGACATTCCAAGCAGTGGGTTAAGTTTAACCCCCTGCACCACAACGCCTGCCCCATCTTTGATTTTTTTTTTTTTGTAATGAAATTTACTGATTGGCTTCTTAGCTGTTCTTCACTGATCACTTCTTGGAAATAGACTAAGATCTAGGGAACTAACATTACCTTGGCAGTATTGACAGTCTTCTAAGTGATGAATAACCATCAATGGCTTGTTACTAAACAAAGAAAATATAAAAATAAGTCAAGTGGTTAACTTTGGGTCAAAATGGACAGTGGAAATAGATCGAAGACTTTAGTGCTTTTGACAAGACTTGACGTGAAGGTCTCAGGCTTACAAATAGCAATGCTGCCTACAGAAGTGGTATTCCATAGGTGGCTCCAGAACTGACCGCATCTGTGTCACCAAGGGGCTTATGAGAAATGTGAATTCATAGGCTCCATCCCAGACCCACTCAATCAGAATCCCTGTGAGGGAGCCTCAGATTATACAATAGTGCAGTGAGTTAAGCAGGTTCTCTTTCAGAGAAGAAAAAATATTATGAATACACTGTTCACTTCCAGAGGCAAGCATTGTGGCACAGCAGGTTAAGCCACTACTTGTGAGGCCCCCATCCCATTCTGGAGTGCTGGTTTTAGTCCTGGGATGCTGGCATCACAAGCTGTAGCTTAACCAGCTGTGCTACGACACTTGTCCCATGAAATGAAGTTTTTATGGCAGCTAACTGAGTTCCTTTCTCTTTAGATTAAGAGAAGAATTAGAATATTAACCATAGTGAAGAAAAGATAATTATGATTTGGACATATGAGATGATTTAAAAAATGTTGTTTGACTTGTGATAGGGGTGTGAGCCAACAAGGAGCCAGGCTCTTGTACACACCTCGGGTAACTCAGCAGTTCACAGACGTAAGAACAGGAGAAGCCGACCATTGCATAATCCTGGGCTCTTCCAGGTGTTCAGTAGTCCCCAGAAGTGTTAAGTAGAAACTTTGAGCTGTTAATGATTTTATTCAACCTTCAACTTGGACTATAAGCAAATATTAGGCAAGAATAGGTCCTATAATTTAACTTGAAAATTTTTTGATCTTATTAGATAGTGAGTATTTTCCAACAAATTCAAACATAGTGGCAGGAAAGGAGACTAGAGATTTGATGAATTAATATTCCCACATTTTTATTAGGAGAAAATAAATCTAAAGCTATTAACTGATATTTTAGAGGTGAGTCTGGCATTTGGAACTTGTAAGCACCGACCCAGTACTTTTCTTGCAGAGAGCTCCTGTGTTTGAGTGTAGTAGCTAACAGCTGTCCTGAGGCATAGATGGGTTGGGGGTGTGAGTCATTCCCATCTCCTGACAGCTGCCATTTCTTCCTGGCACCTACGCAGCAGCTGGAGACAAGGACAGCTATATTTAGGGAAAGAGAAAGAAGTAGAAACTCTTGGTGAAGTAATTCAGGGTCAGATTTCTGGACAATGTATCCAAGGAAAAATTCATCAAGTTCATAGGGGGCTTACTCATTAACAGTTCAGCTATGAGCGAGTGCTTCACATATTCAAACTAAGACGCTACCCTTCCACTTCGGGAAAAGCACAGGAAAGCTTTTTGGCAGAAATGGGAGCAGAGATGGTGTAACACAGGGCTCCACAGCCTTTTTCAGCAGGGGCAGATTGTTAATACTTGAGGATTTGCAGGTCGTACTGCCCATTGGCAACTACTCACCCTTGTGATTACCATGCAGCAGCGGCCACTGAGCATCTGTACAGAAATGAGTGTGATGGGGTGAGTGATTGGCATAGCGGGTAGGACAGGTAGGGCACCAGTTAGCATGCCCCTGTCCCACATACTGCAGTACTTGGCTTTGACTTCTGGCTCTGGCTTCTGACTCCAGTTTCCTGCTAATGTGGACCCTGGGAGGCAGTGGTGATGGTTCAAGTTGTTGTGTTCCTGCTTCCCCCAACTCCCCATGTGGGAGACTTGGAATGAGCTCCAAGTTCTTTGCCTTTGGCTTCAGCCCAGCCCAAATTGTTGTAGATGTTTTAGAAGTCAACCTGCTGATTCTCTCTCTCTCCCTTTCAAATAAGTAGGTTAAGTAAATAAATATCTTTAAAAAATAAGTGTGGTTGTGTTATACTTAACTTGTATTTATGGACACTGAAATTTAAATTCATATAATTCTACATATCACAAAATATTACTCTTTTGAACTTTTTAAAAATTAAAAAATGTAAAAATCATTCTTAGCTTGCCATAGTTCTCACTGTGTGTAAACACAGGTGATTCCTGGTCTGACCTTTAGACTGGGAGACATGTGAGCTGACAGAGTAGCTCTTTGGTTGCTGTACTCTTGAGGCTCCAAAACCAAAGCCTTCCAGAAAGCCTTAGCATCACTCAGGGAACTATCTTTTCAAATTTTGTACTCTTTTTAAAAATTGTTATTTATTTGAGAGAGAGAAAGAAAGAGGCAGAGAGACAGAGATCTTCCACCCACAGCTGAGCCAATTCAGGAGCCAGGAACTCACTCATCCCAGGTCTCTCACATGGATGGCAAAGACCTACATATTTGAGCCATTGCTTGCTCCCTTTCAGAGCACCTATAGCAGGAAACTGGAATCAGGAACAGAGCTGGGACTAACCTGGGCCCTCAAAATGGGATAGATGCGGGCATTCTAAGCAATGTCCCAACTGCCAGAACAAATGCCTACCCCTATGATTTTATTCTTTTCTTTCACAAGATTTATTTATTTATTCAAAAGGAAGAGTTACAGAGAGGCAGAGAGAGAGAGAGAGAGAGGCAGAGAGAGAGAGAGAGAGAGAGAGAGAGATTCTCCACTGGTTTACTTCTCAAATGGCTGCAACAGCCAGAGCTTGGGTCAGGAGAAGCCAGGAGCCAGGAGATTCATCCAGGTCTCCTCTGTGGGTGGCAGGGGCCCAAGTACTTGGGTCATCTTCTGATGCTTTCCCAGGCACATTAACAGGAAGCTGAATAGGAAGTGGAGCAGCAGGGACTCAAATCACTACCACTGGAAGTGATGCTTTACTCACTATGCCACAACACTGGTCCCTGTAGTTTTTTGTTTCAAAATAGATTACAAATTCAGCTGGTTTGAAATTTCAGAGGTAAAAACTCTTCCTCTTCCTTTGTTTGCACAAGTAAGCTGTGTTAGTATTTCTTTTCCTTTTTAAAAAATTATTTTGATGGAGGGAGCGGGCGAGAGAGAGTGAGAGAACGGGAACACACTCCTATATGCTGGTTCACTTCCCAAATGCCCATAACACCCAGGACAGGGCCAGGTTAAAACCAGGAGCTGGGAACTCAATCCAGGTCTCCTGTGTGGGTGCTAGGAACCCAATAGCTTGAGCCATTACCACTGCCGTGCAGTGTCTATATTAGCAGGAAGCTGGAGTCAGGAGTCAGAGGCAGGTGTTGCTCAAACCCAGGCACTCCCATACAGGACATGAACATCTTAATCCCTAGGTCATGCTTGCTCTTACTATTTCTTTTTTAAATATTGATTTTACTTATTTGAAAGGCAGAAAACCAGAAAGATATGGAGAAACATAAAAAGAGAAACCCGTCTGCTGGTTCATTCTCCACATGGTCTCAACAGCCAGGTCTGAAACAAAGCCAAACCATGAGCTAGGAACTCCACCCTGGTCTTCAACCTAGGTGGCAGCACTTGGGCTATCTTTTGCTGCATCCCAGGCACATTAGCAGGGAGCTGGATTGGCAGTGGAGCAGCCAGACCTGAACTGGTGCTCTGACACAGGTGGCTGGCATTGCAAGCAGCCGCTAAACCCGCTGCACCACAATGCTGGCCCCCTTACTATTTATGCCTCCTTCCAGAGATTTCCATGTCATGTACTCAAATGTGTGCATCTTTATGAACAGGGTTCTTTTGCATATGTCTGCATGTGTGTTCCCATGTGTGTGTATCTAACATCTATGATTATATAAGCATACACATTCCTTTCTTTTTTAAAAAAAACACAAATATGAGCACATACGTAATATCATTTGTTTTATAAACATATGTGCACCATCTAATATTGTATTTTGTGGATCTGTGAGTATTTTGATTTATCTAATTAGTTCTCCCAAAGATCAGCAATGTGAATTGTTTCCAATTTCTTACTTTTAGATAATTTCCAAGCCTTGACATTTATAGGGATATTTATTTGGTAGACATGTTGTCCTTTAAATATGACTTTGCACATGGGTAGGTATATTTGCAAATATATTTCCAGAAGTAGATTTTCTCAATACAAAGCTACATGCTCTTATGATTCTCATACATGCCCTCCAGAGTCACTGGAACAATTTACATGCTCTCTGGTCATCTGAGTTTCTAGCTGTTTCCTTTGCTCTCACTAACACTGGTTATCAACTTAAAAATAGGTAGAAAAGAGAGAAGTTGATGTGGCTTTACTGTCTTATAAATAATAGTCAATCTTACTCAGATATTTGACTTGCTTACTTTTCTATTCTGTGAACTGTGATTTTTCCCGTACTGGTTTGGTGAGCATTTTTCTTATTACTGGACAGAAGAACCTTGTATATCACAGAAATTCTCCCACGTGGTGCATGCCGCTGTTTGTGCTGGGTTTTTGTTATTTGGTCTCTTTGCTTGTGTTGTTTTTGGTTATGCAGAAAATTCATGAGCTAAAAATATTAGTTTTTATTTTAGGTTCGTTATTTTTCTTTTAATTTTTTCTATCTTTTGCCTTCCTTGGCCATGCTCAAGTCTAAGGAACAGGACTAGGGTCGGAGTGAGGGGTTGGGAGAACCTGTAGCGCAATCATGAAGGATTTCAGTTGTACCCAGGTGCCGCTCCAGCCTTTCCCTGATCTCATCCCTCCTCTACTCCAAGAATCTAAAGAAACAAAATTTTGCTGTAATGTCTTCTATTACATTAATGGTTTCAGTTTTGAAGTTACAATGTTGTAATTTATTTTGGCATAAACAAGAGATGCGGGTCCAAATTTCTTTTTTTTCCTGGATGGCTACTAACTCCTCTATCATACTAATTATTACACAATCTATCTCTCCTACCCCTGATTCCAAATGCTGCCTCATCATGTTGCATTCATGTATTTATTTATTTTTTGATAAGTAGAAATTCTGTATGTTTATGGTGTACAACCTGATTTTTGGATACACATAGATATTATGAGATGGCTAAATAAAGCTATTTAACATAGGCATTTCCTCACATCCTTACTGTTTTTTTTTTTTTTGTTATAGCACTTAAAACATACTCTCTTAACAGTTTTCAATTATCACTTTCATAATGTATGATAAAGCTGTTGGATTTATTTTTACTGTTTAACAAGTGTTGTATCATATGGTCACTATATCCCCAATTTCCCTATTCTTGAGTGTCTGATCACTACCTTTTACTTCGTGTTTCTAAGAACTTGACTATTTTAGATTCCACATATAAGTGAGATAATGTGACATTGCCTTTATGGGCCTGTCTTATTTTAATCAACACAACAACCTCCACGTTTGCCTGTTTTGTTGCAAGTGATGGGATATCCTTTTCAATGGCAGAAAGTCTTCCATGCTGTCTATCTATTGTGTTTTCTTTATCAGTTCATCTACTGATGGACACTTAGGTTGATTCTGTACCATGGCTATTATGAATAATACTGCAATAAAACATGGGAGTGAAGATAATTCTTGGATACACTGATTTCATATCTTTTGGATATATTCCCAATAGCAAAATTATAGATCATGTGGTAGCTCTATTAACATTTTGAGGATCTATACACTTTTTTTTGTAATGACTCTACTGATTTATATTCCCACAAACAATGTGTGAGATGTCTATTTCCTCTTTTTTGATGTAGGCATTTATTGCTATAAACTTCTTCCTTAGGGATGGATGTTTGGTGCAGAAGTTGAGACACAGCTTTAAACACCCACATCCCTTATCTCAGTGTCTGAACTGGAGCCCGACTCTGCTCCTGATTGCAGCTTCCTGCTATTGTAGACCCCGGAAAGCAGCAGTGATGGCTCAAGTAGCTGAGTTCCTGCCACCAAGTGTGATAGACCCAGATTGAATTCCTGTCTCCGGACTCTGGCCTGGCTCAGTTCCCAGCTCCATCTATTGTGTGAATTTGGGGAGTGAACCAGTGGAAGTGAGATCTCTCTGTCTCTCTGCCTTTCAAATAAATGAAATAAGTAGCAAACAATAATCTTCCCTCATAAAACTGCTTTTGCTGGTTTCCCTAAGCTTTGGTATGTTGTATTTCCATTTTCATTTGTCCAAAAATATTTTCAATTGTAGTTTTTAATTTCTTCTTTGACCCATTGGTTTTTTAAGAATATATTGTTTCATTCCACATACTTGTTAATTTTTGGAAATTCCTATTATTGATTTCTTTTTCTTTCTTTTTTTTGACAGGCAGAGTGGACAGTGAGAGAGAGAGACAGAGAGAAAGGTCTTCCTTTGCCGTTGGTTCACCCTCCAATGGCCGCTGTGGCCAGCGCACCGCACTGATCTGATGGCAGGAGCCAGGTGCTTCTCCTGGTCTCCCATGCGGGTGCAGGGCCCAAGCACCTGGGCCATCCTCCACTGCACTCCTGGGCCACAGCAGAGAGCTGGCCTGGAAGAGGGGCAACCGGGACAGAATCTGGCACCCCGACTGGGACTAGAACCCAGTGTGCTGGCACCGCAGGCGGAGGATTAGCCTATTGAGCCGTGGCGCTGGCCCCTATTATTGATTTCTAATTTTCTATCAGCATTGTCAGAAAAGATATTTAACATGACTTCAGTCTTAAATTTGTTAAGACTTGTTTTGTGTCCTAGTGAGTGAACTCTTTTGAAGAATACCCCATGTCTGCTTGCTGTGTATTCTGCTACTGTTGGATGAAATATTCTGTTTATGTCTGTCAATGTCCATTTGGTCTAAAGTGTATTCAAGTTCAGTGTTTCCTTGCAAGTTTTCTATCTGGATCATCTATCCATTGCTGAGAGGAGGGTACTGAATTCCCCTACTATTACTGTATTGCAGTCTATCTCTCCTTCAGTTCTAGCAATGGATGACTTCAAAAAGTTCATGGAAAAATGGACTTGAAAGATAAAAAAGTGAAAAAAAAAGTGAAAAACCATATATATAAACTTTGTATCTCTACATAAACTCCACCAAGTTCAAGACACTGCAAGTGCTAGCATGTACTCCATCTCTAAATGTCTAAGGATGCTGGAAATGTAACCGTGTAACTGCCATCTTGGATTTTGAAAAGAAGAGAAATAGGAGAACTCTAAAGATTTTTTACAATGAAGAAACAAAAAGAAGTTTTTTTCTTCTTAATGTCTCAAACTACTTCTAGATGACTAGATCCTGTTCAAAACTGCTACAACACATTTGTATATTTATTTTGATGCAAAAGAAAATTAAATACATGCATAGTTTTTTTTTTTGTAATACTCTAAGGGATCTTCAAATGTTTGTGGATTGTGCAGTTCAAAGTTCATTTTTTTGAACCAAAGAAAACTAATATTTTAATTTCATTTTCCTACACACCTATTAAAATACCCTCATACACATTTTCCATGAAGATTTTTAATATTTGCTTTAAAATTTAGAAGCTCCAATTTTGGGTGCATTTCTACTTACACTTATAATAATTTATTGATGAGTTTATCCCTTTATCATTATATAAAGATCTTTGTCTTGTTTTACAGTTATGACTTAATTTCTCTTTTAGATGAGTATAGCAACACTTCTGTTACTTTTCATGTACATGGAATATCTTTTTCCGTCCTCAAACATTTTTTTCAATCTTTCCATCTGTTTTTAAATTGGTGATTTTAATCCATTTATGGTCAATCAGGTTTATACTCTCTATTCCATTCAATTAATTTACCAGTAATATACCATATATATATATATAAAAGCATTGTAAAATATTCAATACTGATTAAGACTTATTCTTCATACATGCCTTTTCAGAATGTTCCTAACTATTCATTTCTTTTTCTCCATTTCTACCTTAGAATTGCCTTTTGAAAACATTCTGTGGCAATGTATTATCATTGTCTTAAAATTTTTTTTAAGTGAAGACAGAACTGATCATTTTTATGATGTTGAGTCTTCCTAGCCAAAAGCAGAATATGCCTTCCCATTGGTTTGTAATGTTTTCTGTTAGTACATTTAAGATCACATGTATTTTGCACATTTTCTGTCATTCATTCTGGGGTATTTTAACTTTTTGGTTGCTAGTTTAAGTTGAATATTTTATGGTTTTTTTTTTTTAAGATTTATTTTATTTATTTGAAAGGCAGAGTTAGAGAGAGGGAGGGAGAGACAGAGAAAGAGATCATCCATCTGCTGGTTCATTCCCCAGATGGCCACAACATCTGGGGCTAGGCCAGGCCGAAGTCAGGAGCCTGGGTCTTCCGTGTGGGTGCAGGGACCCTAGCATTGGACCATTCTCCATTGTTGTCCCAGGCACATTAGCAGGGAGCTGGATTGGAAGTGGAGCCGTCAGGATGTGAACAACACTCACTCATTGCCCGTACTGACAGTGGTGGCTTAACCCACTGGCCACAGTGCCAGTCCCTGTAGGTTCTTTTGAAGATACTTTTCTCTATATAAATGTTACTGATTTCTATATATTTGTTTATTCTCATGTAACTTGACTAAGTGTTTATTGTTCTGAAATTTTTTGTGGATTTTCTTTAGTTTTTCGTGTATATAGCCATCATCTGCACATAAGGAGACTTGTACTTTCTCTCCAAATTTTAATATTTTCATGGAATTTCACTGGTTAATACCTTCAGAGTAGTGTTGTAATTGTAGTGATTGTTGATGTCCTTGCCTTGTCCAGACTTTAATGGGACCCATGTTTGTTTTCCCAGTAAGTACGATGTTTACTTTTTTTTTTCTTTCTGGAATGGATGCTTCCTTGTTAGAATAAATTTAAATAAATTAATATTATGAAATACAAATTGTTTTTTAAAAATTTAGGCATGTATATTGCATTCTATTAAATGTCTTCTTAGCATTAGGCCGGTGCTGCGGCTCAATAGGCTAATCCTCCGCCTTGCGACACCGGCACACCGGGTTCTAGTCCCGGTCAGGGCGCCGGATTCTGTCTCGGTTGCCCCTCTTCCAGGCCAGCTCCCTGCTATGGCCCGGGAGTGCAGTGGAGGATGGCCCAAGTCCTTGGGCCCTGCACCCCATGGGAGACCAGGAGAAGCACCTGGCTCCTGCGATCGGATCAGTGCAGTGTGCCGGCCGCAGTGCACTGGCCGCGGCGGCCATTGGAGGATGAACCAACAAACGGCAAAGGAAGACCTTTCTCTGTCTTTCTCTCTCACTGTCCACTCTGCCTGTAAAAAAAAAAAAAGTCTTCTTAGTATTTTAGAGATAGGAGATACTTGCGTGTTTTATCTCCTTATCAATGTTAAATTATTTTAATTAATATAACTCCTTTTTGAAAGATTAATTTATATATTTGAAAGGGAGAGATAGGGAGGGAAGAAGGGTCTTCCAACTGCTGGCTTACTCCCCAACTGCATTCAACAACCAGGGCTAGCCAGGAGCCAGGAACTCCATCTGGGTATCCCATGTGGGTGGCAGGGACCCAAGAACTTGGGCCATCATCCACTGCCTTCCTAGGCACATTAGCAGAAACCTGGATGGAAACATGGAGTAGCTAGGACTTGAACCAGTGTTCCAACTGGGCATGCAGTGTTTGCACACAGCCAGTTAGCCAACTGTGCCATGGTAGTATGCTCCCCCAATTAATGCATTTTTTAAGCTGGAATCGTGCTAGCATTCCTAGATGGTCTTAGACTTCTGTCTTTGGTAATATTTGTCTGGTTTCAAGAGTACTAGATTCTCACCTAATTTGGAATCTTTCTCCTTCCTTAAAGAGTATTGGAATTGTTAGATATTTAATAAATTCTTGGGGAGTTTTAAAAAATATAACATTCTCCCAAAGATTTCATGGGTCTTTAAATCAGTTTTTTTAATTTTTTTTATTTTTATTTATTTTTTTATTTTTTTTATTTTTGACAGACAGAGTGGACAGTGAAAGAGAGAGACAGAGAGAAAGGTCTTCCTTTTGCTGTTGGTTCACCCTCCAATGGCCGCCGCGGCCGGCGCACCGTGCTGATCCAATGGCAGGAGCCAGGTAATTATCCTGGTCTCCCATGGGGTGCAGGGCCCAAGCACTTGGGCCATCCTCCACTGCACTCCCTGGCCACAGCAGAGAGCTGGCCTGGAAGAGGGGCAACTGGGACAGAATCCGGCGCCCCAACTGGGACTAGAACCCGGTGTGCCGGCGCCACAAGGTGGAGGATTAGCCTATTGAGCCACAGCGCCGGCTTAAATCAGTTTTGAGTACTGAGCCTGGCATGGTGATTGAGACATAGCAGTGGACGCTTGGTGAGTCCCTGACCCATCAGCTGCCAGTGTGGATGTTAAGAGCAGAGCCCCACATCATTCTGATGATCAGGAGGCTGAGGACACCTGCTCCCAACAGGCTTCCTATGTAAGCTTGTAGCATGCCTAATGAGTGGTACTGCTTGAGTTATACAACTTAAATAAAAATCTTGCTTGGGTAGTAAGGAAATTAATACAAAGGTATTTACCGTTCTCTTTCATAAAGACAATTTTAGTAGCAACTCTTGGTCCAAACAGCACATGATAGCAATGCCAATACTTGCTTTCTATCTATATGACCTATTAAAATTAACTTTGTATCTATATGACCTATTAAAATTAACTTAAGGGCATTTTACCTTTTGTGAGCATGAAAAAGACCTTCTTCATAAGTTTGTACCCAAGTGATGTCATCTCCCCACCCTAGAACAGAGAAGAGAAATCAATGCATTAATGGCTACCGAAGAGCTCAGATATGGGATTTTGATACTGGTATTTATCTGTCTGAACCGCCAAGCTTTTGGCTGTTGTGTGGAGGTTACACACTTTAATTTGGTACAAATAGGTAGAGTGAGAATATTTGGGTACTCTGTTTAAAACCCCAAGGCCCTTGGCATTGAACCCAATAAGTACTTGCTAAATGCTTTTCTGATTAATAGTAGTTGAAAGGACATCTCAGGATTTTCCAGATTGCATAGGAAATAATCTTTGCATGTTTTGTATAACTGTCAGGAATACTTTGGATTATATATCATACTTTGGAGTGCCAAGAAATGGTGACCCCCTCTAAGTCAGTAGTTATTGTGAGAAAAGGGAATTCAAAATTTTGGTTTGACTTCTGACTTGGAAAAATTCTGGTATGGGAACTTCATGGTTGAGAGACAGCATAAAACACAGGTGTTCCGGATGTATCCAAGAGATTGGAGGAGAGAGAGAGAGAAAGCAGTGAGTGGAGGGTGAACCCACTAGCCTTAAAGAAGTATGAGGAGCTAGGATGTGTATTAGAGACAGAGTAAGATCAAGCAGAAGAGTGCACAGACCTTCAGGAATATTACACAGTATTTTAAGGAAATACCACAGTGTACAATAAGATACACTGAACTAATGTGAACACAGAAATATTTGGAGGCTGTTTGGGATCCAGATTTTCTTGTATGTTTCAAATATTGTCCAGTTGTAATTTCTGGTTGTAATATCATGGAAAAATAATAGCCAGAAATTATGAAGCAAAATTAAAGATGATTTCATGTTTTTGGTAACTATTGGAATACAACTCACATACCAATACATGCTCAGCTGTGACACTGTACACTTTTTCTAGTAAAAAAAAATTCACAAAGTTGTGCTACACTCTGGCCTCAGAATCTGCTCTTAAGGCATTCGGATCTGGCTAAAAAGGCCATGAGAGTTTCTCAGGCATGGAAAGCCAAGACACTGTGGCCAAAAATGACCTAAGTGAAAGATTTCAGTGGGTGAGATCCCAGCGGAAAGAACGGACCATCAAAGAAGGAGGTACCTTTCTCTGAAGGGAGGAGAGAACTTCCACTTTGGTTATGGCCTTGTCTACATAAGGCTGGAGTTGGTGAACTCAAGAGGCTTCCACAGCCTTGGCAGCTCATGACAAGAGCCTCGGGTGATTACTGACATCATAAATAAGAGTGTCAATTGTTAACAACAGGAGTCACTGTGCACTTACTCCCCATGTAGGATCTCTGTCCTTAATGAGTTGTAGTATGAGAATTAATGGTAAAACTAGTCTTCAAACAGTACTTTATACTTTGTGTGTCTGTGTGGGTGCAATCTGTTGAAATCTTTATTTAGTATATACAAAGTTAATCTTTTGTATGTAAAGAAAATTAAAAATGAATCTTTTTTGTTTTTTTGACAGGCAGAGTTAGTGAGAGAGAGAGAGAGAGAAAGGTCTTCCTTTTTCCGTTGGTTCACCCCACAAATGACTGCTATGGCCGGCACGCTGCGCCGATCCGAAGAGAGGAGCCAGGTGCTTCCTCCTGGTCTCCCATGTGGGTGCAGGGCCTAAGCACTTGGGCCATCCTCCACTGCCTTCCCGGGCCACAGAAGAGAGCTGGACTGGAAGAGGAGTAACTGGGACAGAATCCGCGCCCCAACCGGGACTAGAACCCGGGGTGCTGGCACCGCAGGTGGAGGATTATCCATGAAGAATGGGATGGGAGAGGGAGTAGGAGATGGGATGGTTTGCAGGTGGGAGGGTGGTTATGGGGGGAAAACCGCTACAATCCAAAAGTTGTACTTTCAAAATTTATTTATTAAATAAAAGATTTCTTAAAAAAAAGTTGTGCTGCAATCATTTTTGGACATTTTCATTACCTAAGAAAACCCCTGTGGCCTTTAGCTATCATGCCCCCCAATCCCAGATCTCTTCTTCTTCCTCGATCCTATATACCATCGATTTGCTAACTGTGCACAGTTTGTATACATGGAATCATTTGCTATGTGATATTTTGTCACTGGATTATTTCAATTAGCATAACGTTCTTAAGATTCATCCATGTTGTGGCATGCATTAGTATTTAATTCCTTTTTGATGATTAAATATCATTGCATTATATTGCTATACCCCGTTTTACTAATCCTTTCATCAGTTGATGGGCCTTTGGGTTGTTTCCATTTTTTGGCTTTTTTTAATGCGTAATGCTGCTGTGATCCTAAGTGTGCAAGCTTTGGTGTGGGTATACACACAGGAGCAAAACTGCTGAATTGAACTGCCAGACTGTTTTTCCCAAGGTGGCTGCATCATTCCACATTCACACCAGCAATGTTGCCGGTTTGTTTTTGCCTGCTTTGAAACTCTTAACATTGGAAGGCTCTTTCATGTTCATGTTCATCTAACACCTCATCTTAGCAGAAACTTCATCTTTGTCCTAATCTTGATTCTCTTCCAACTCTGCTTCCCACATTCATTACACATCAAAGGAACGCTGTTCTAGAACAGCAGGTGTGATTATGCCCCTGCTTAATTTTCCCTCTTCTGTTGCTGCAAACATCACTCAATGCTGGAGTGTCAGCAATGGGCAGAACTTACATTGTGTATTCCTATTCAACATGGGTCCACAAACATCAAAGAGTGTCTGCTTACTTTACTGGGCACTGCGAATACAAACGTTAAGTAATATAATCCAACCCTCAAAGAATCACTCACAGCCCCATCAGCAGCTGTGTTCTAGTCTACTTGTTTTGATATGTTCTGTCTCGTAGTCATAATAGGGCAAAGGGCACTCAGAAGTTGAGGTCCTCTCGGGATCTCTGTTCATTGCTTTTAATCCCACCTGTAAACTGTCTTTGCTTTCTTTGCCTTCTGAGGTTTCATTCACTCCTGTAATACGTGTTATTGAGTATGTCAGGCAATGCACTGGGTGCTGGGCGGCTGTCTTGATTCAAAAGAAGTAAGACATTTTTTGAGTCATTGTATGTACCTGTGCTTTTGTTTCTTGAACCATCTATTGCCTTGATCCAATTAATTATCTTGTTTTTCGCCTTACTGTCTGTTTATTTAGCTGCTTACTGCTGCCCTCTGCTTTCAGGGGCTCCAAGTGCTACTTCGCATCCTGTACCCACATCCTTCCCTCTTCCCCTTTTAACCCTCATTCATTCTGAGCCTTTTCTCTTGGTTTCCTAAATGGCAATAGATGGCAACAAGCAAAACTACATAGAAGCCAAGTTTTAACAATGGGGTTCTCAGTTATTATCACATCCTTGCTATCAAAATAGTTCATTAATAATTGTAATAGGAGATCCATTAAGTTGTATGCATATGCTGTTTCTGTTTAATATATTTTTCATAACATTCACCAAAAAATTTTAAGCCGACATTTAAAAGTGAGCACAGAGCATGTTGACGTCTTATGGTAGGTGCAGGTGTAGCAACGTGGCTTCTCTCAGTCCTGGAAGCTCATCAGAGTCAATGCCTAGTTTAGTCTTTGCCACTAAAGTGTTACTTGACCAGGGCCGGTGCTGTGGCACAGTGGGTTAAAGCCCTAGTCTGCAGTGCTGGCTTCCCATATGGCTGCTGGTTTGAGTCCTGGCTGCTCCACGTCCGATCCAGCTCTCTGCTATGGCCTGGGAAAGGGGTAGAGGATGGCCCAAGTCTTTGGGCCCCTGTACCCCTTTGGGAAACCTGGGGGAGGTTCCTGGCTCCTGGCTTCAGATCCACACAGCTCTGGCTGTTGTGGCCAACTGGGGAGTGGGCCAGTGGATGGAAGACACCTCCTCTCTCTCTCTTTCTCTCTCTGTGTAACACTGACTTTCAAATACATAAATAAATCTTTTAAAAAAAATTACTTGACCTCTCTGTTCTATTATCTTTATGTCTATATAGAGGGATATATAATAAATTACATTTCTCCCTTTCAATTGATTTCCTTGGCAAAAAGTTACTGAGTCTCTAGTATATAGTTGCTGTGATTGCTAAACTGAAGTAGAATGAGTTATCAGGTAAACCCCAGTAGGCATTTGGCTGGCACCCAGTACATCTGTTAAGAAATGAGTGGACTTGATAAGCAAATAAATGTTTTAGAATTTGAAATCATACCACAGGAGGTCTTCATTTCCTCGCTCTATTCATGTGATCTTTCCAAACAGTGCTCAAGTGCTCTTGTAGTTGAACTGCTGATTTTGAATTCCCCGAGTGAGGATAGATGGTTCTAACTTACCAGGAAATTGTAGAAACCAGTTTTGGGAATTTTTCCCTTATAAAAATGTCTATTTATACCTGAAGTTATGTTTGTTTCTTAAGCCAAGAAAAACATCACAGAAAGAAAAATGTTTTCTAATCCCAAAGCCAATGATAAATCCAGCTTATGACACCCAAAACCGGTGCATGTGTCTTTGGGAATCAATATAGCAAGACTGGCCTAAATTCTCAGGAATTTGGATAAAGTTTAATTTTTTGGGTAACTTTGTATAAAATCAGTCCAAATTATTTTCTTAATAAGCAGGACTTGGAATTTGAGTACATTTCGAAGAATTTAGGTATTTTTAAGATATTATGATGATATACCCATCAATCATATTAATCATTCTCTACGACTCTGGTTATCATAGTTGTAGAGAGGAATTCAGTTCTCCACTACTTTTGCTAAAAGATACGACATGTATTTTTTTTTTTTAAATTTTAGATTTTTTTTGAGAGACAGAGACAGGAACAGAGCTCCCATCTGTTGATTCCCTACCCAAATGTCTGCAACAGCTGGGCCTGAGCCAAGCCAAAACCAGGAGCTGGTAACTTATTCCAGGTCTCCCACGTTAGTGGCAGTGACTGAATTACTTCAGCCATCATGGCCTTCTCCCAGGGCACATGTTAGCAGAAAGCTGGAGATGAGAGCAAGAGGTGGGTTTTGAACCCAGGCATTCCAATGTGGGATATAGGCCAAATGCTTGGCCCAGGAAATTGTTGTTATTTTTTCCCAGTTGGTTTAATTCACTGTCAAAACTCAATGGATCCTTCCTGTTTGTCTTTAAAAATCACCTTTGGAGCCACACAATAGAAATCTTTCAGTTAATTGAATTTGCTTCATAACTAGAGTATGGGTGAAGATATCAAGTATTTTTCAAACAATGCAAATGATTGAGTTTAGGAAATGACATAAAGAATACCATACCTCTTGAGAGTGTCTGAGGAGGCCTCTTTCCCTTTTTGATGGCAATAGCAAGGTTAGAAGAGATGGTGATAAGGAGGAGGCAGAGAGCCAAAGCATAGTGTAACATGGTGCCTTCTAGAACGTTCCTCGGGAGAAGCTGGAGGACAGAAGATAATGTTCAGGACCTTACTGGGTTACTTCAGGCCATGTTAAAAGACATTTACTTAGAGCTGGTCCCAGCCTGTGTGGATGAATCATTCTGCTTCCTTAATCTGACTCAGTCTACCCACCCTTTCATCCAGGTTTTATTCTTTTTTCTTTCTTTCTTTTCTTTTCTTTTCTGACAGGTAGAGTAGACAGTGCAAGAGAGAGACAGAGAGAAAGGTCTTCCTTTCATTGGTTCACCCCCCCAAATGGCTGTCATGGCCGGCGTGCTGTGTGGATCCAAAGCCAGGAGCCAGGTGCTTCCTCCTGGTCTCCCATGTGGGCACAGGACCCAAGCACCTGGGCCATCCTCCACTGCACTCCTGGGCCACAGCAGAGAGCTGGACAGGAAGAGGAGCAACCGGGACAGAATCCGTGCCCCAACTGGGATTAGAACCCAGGATACTGGCACTGCAGGTGGGGGATTAGCCTAGTGAGCCATGGTGCCAGCCCCAGGTTTTATTCTTAATAAATATCTTAGAAGTGGAATCAACTCTGTGAATGCTCACTTGGTGAAAAATCACATTCTGGGCATCCTGCACATAGGGTGAGGCAACTAAGAGAGAACTGGATCCAGGTGTTAGGTAGGAAGTCAGATATGAGCTTATGTGTGTGACAAAGGCCTAAGGAGAATTTGGGTTCAACATATGCATCTCAAAGCCATCCCAATAATGTTTCAGGGGCAGCCCAGTGTTTGCATCCTGCCCTGCTCCTTCTACCCAATAACCTGCCAGGTGGGGGTCCCCGCCCCTTCTGCCTGATAATCTTCCAGATGCAGCCCAGTATCTGCATTTCAAATACCCTGCTCAGATCCTCCAGGGGGTCTTGCTCACCCTTCCTCTAAACCCAGGGTGGCACCAGCTAGGCTTCCTCTTGTTTGATAACTTCTGGGAGAAAACTCAGATAGGAATTTCTAGTATTTACACCCATAAAGTCTTTTGTTTCAGGAGGAGATGTGAGAAGACAAAGACCCATCTCCTTAAAAACCCCTGGCCTCAACTGGACTGCGCGCTCAGCCCTCTGCCTCTCTGCTGAGCCGCCCACCTGGCCTGGTCAGGTGTCTTCTCCACTCAACCATGGAACCTCGCTCTCCCCCAGTCTAAGTGACTGGGCACTCTCTCTCAGGTTCTGTCTGGAGAGGTGCCCATCTGTTCTTACGGATATCCCTACCCTAATAAACCTTGCTATTTTACTTTCCACCACTCTGTCTCATGCCTGAATTCTTTCTTGTGCGAAGACAAGAACCCTGCCATTCACTGGTAACACAGGCACATGAAACCTGCTGCCAAACTGCACAGCCCCACAGAGAAACGCGAACAAGATGGTGTTTGTTAATGGCCTTGGAATTGTAAAGAGCGATACAAAGGTGAGGTCTACCAGCCAGGGATAGCCTTTGCCTCTTGATTCTTCTAGACCCAGTGATTAAAACAACATTTTAACTCTGTATCATGCTGAGGCTAAGCATGAACAAAGACTGCTTGAAACAGGAATCAGGGGAAAGTTAGACCACGAAGAGTCCTTGTCCTTCAATTCCTTTATGGTCAGTCACTCCAATGGTCACTCAGCCCCTCTGCCCTTCACCTCTTTTCCAAAAATCAAACATTGGCATATTGCTGTGACTTAAACATATGTATATAGAATAGAGTGGAGTTCATATTTTTTGTTAGCTAACATTACAATTGATTCTAAAGTTAGTGTGCTTTTCTTTTTTATACTTTGCATGGTAAGATTTAATCAAAAGTCCAGAGTGTGGCCTGAGTTGGTCTTAAACCACTTGGTAAATGCATTACAAAGTATGTTCCATACTTGTGAGATGTTGTTTAGTTACAGTATTCTTAGCATATAAATCCCACATGCAATTCTGAAACTTCATCTCAAAGTAGGAAATAAATGATGGACAGTTGTCCTTCAGGTTTATTTAAAGTTCCTTTACAGTTTTTTTCCCCCCTGATGATTTATGTTATTCAGTGGTGAACGTCTCACTAAAATAGTGCAATTTCCTGGCTGAAGTACAGTGAATGACTCTTCAGTGATTGGTCATACATAGAAGTTTCTGCAGTGAGCTGTGTTAGTCACTGTACAAAACTGAAACTCTAAGCAGGCCCAGTGCTTTGGCATTGGTAAAACCAGTGGCACTTGCCATAGTGTAGTCAGGTAAACAACAACTGTAGTCATGGAGAGCAGCAGTGTGGTGGTGGTGAGGTTTACAGAGGATGGGTTTTTCCAGACAGTTCCGCATTCCTCTGGTGCCAGTGTGTGCCTCTTCTCAGTGGGGTGTCTCTTCCAGCCCAGCTCTGGACTGAAAGGGTTGTCACTCCAGGTTTGCTGAATTTAAATGATTTGCCTCCAGAATCTACAACTAACTCCTTTTGTTCTACTTTCTTGTCTTTGCCCACTAAACAATTCTGTTAAACAGTAACCATGGTGCCAGATAAAGATCTCAATTCAAGTTCTTATAACTTGTTAAACCATAAAACATTGCAGAATATCTTCCTGTACCCCGAGGGCTGGTCATCTTGTACCTTAAAGATTGAATCCAAGCAAGGGTGGATTCCAGTAGGGCTGAGAGACAGCTGAGTCTGAACACAGAGCCAAGCCTGGGCAGGGACCTTGGTCAAGGTGTAAGTGGCAGTGGACAGAATGAAGGGACCCCCTGGGACAGCCTGTTCACCTGGATCCAGTGAGCTTCTAGAAGGTCTGTGGATGGCTACAGGAAGCTCAAAACTCCCTGAAACTGTATGTATGGGTGTGTGTGCCTCTGTTCACTTTCCTAGGGAAAATGGTCCCACATTGCCTTAAGTTTCTTATACGTAAAGAAGACTCAGGGAACACCCAACTGCGGGAAGTACTGGCAATGTTTTCCACGTTAGAGGTGGAGATAAGCAGGTGGAATCTACATTAGAAAGTGTAACTCCCTCTCTTGCCATTTTAAAGCTGCCAAATTTAGAGGTGAATGGGAAACTTTTTTTTTCTTTCAAATGTCAAGTATTTATGTATTACCAAAGACTTTCTGCTTAACTCAAAATCTTAGTTTTCTGTTTTACATGGTTGGTAAATTAAAATAGACTACAACAAAGCGCTACAACTTGCCCATTGTTGGTTTTGAATGAACAGTGCTTTCCTTGGTGAAGTGGAATGTGGGTGACTGAGGGTGCTTTAGTCCCCATTGCAAAGGCAAGCTTCTTTGAAGGGGGTACAGGGATGAAGGGGGTACAGGGATGAAGGAGACTTGGTCATGATGCCACAGCAGGTTACAGCACAATTTGCCTTTATAAACATTGTCCAGTTAGCATTTTCTTACAATAATAGCATTTTGCATTTCAAAATAATTCAACACAAGCCACTTACTTAAATATTGTATTAAAAATCTCTATATTTAAAACACACATACACACACACATACACACAAAGGATAGTGGGAAGAACCAGTGTTCCCTATAGACTAATTTTTAAAGAGTCATTTTTGGTTGATGCCAGTTTATATTCTAACATCCGTATAAATAGAGAATAAAACTGTGAGGCCAGCAAAGGAAATTCAGTCCAGTAAGAGAAGAAAAACACAGTTCCATTCACTTTCCCCACCCTTTCCTGAAAGCCTCATTTTTAAACAGCAAAAGTTGATCATTTAAACATAGCGGAGGTTGAGCACTGATTATATAATCTGGAGACGTTGCTTGCTTACCTGTCCTGGCCCGTGCTCCTGTCAGAAATGTTTTCTGGATGTTTCTGGTTAAAAACGGGTGTGGATTTATAGACACCTGCACACATACGCACCTGACTGACCTACAACCCCACCTGCCTAGGTACAATCGCATAGTCACCTGCAGACTTGCACAAATAGGCTTGTCCGAAAAACTCTGTCCTACCAAGTCGCATGCTTCTCACACTGAAAAGGCTCTTCTGTTTCTCTAAATCAAGACTGAGTGTCCTCATGAAATCAGGCCAAATAATACCATCTTTAGGATCCTTTCTCCTCTGCTTTTGGCTTCCCAGGCTAATTTAATGTTTGGCTGGAGTTCAACACCGAGAGGGGAAAAAAGGAAGAAAAGAACAGGGAATGAATGTGGTCCCTGTGTGTGCCCCATTGTTCTTGAGAGATCCTGAGGCCTGCAGATTAGATGAAAAGCAGAGAGAAATTCCTAGGGGTTACTCTGTTTACAGGAATATAATTAACAACTGAAGAGATTAGCAACCACTCCTTTTTTTTTTTTTTTTTTAAAGAGAAAGAGCGAACCGGAGACAGAGAGGGAAATAAAAAATGAAAATACTGTTTTAAAATTCAACACTTTTGTAACTGGATTATTATTCCCGATCTTTCTATAAAACCTTTACCCTACAATGCCAAAAAAAAAAAAAAAAAAAAAAAAACCAGGAAGACAGGCAATTAGATAAGTTTGTCTATAATAGAAACTATTTAATAGCTAATTAAATTAACTAATATAATCACTGCTAAAATGGTCTAGGGCATGGGTCACCAAATCTGATCCACTTGGTTTTGCACAGACTAGAAACTAAGAATGAGTTTAACATTTTTATCATTATTAAATGGCTGGGGACGGGTCATAAGAAGAATTGGATTTTATAATACGTGAAAACCATGTGCAGGTCAAATTCTAGGGTCCAGAAAGAGATGACTATAGTGGGTAGAGTGTGGCCATGTTCATTGCTTACCTGCTGGCTGTGACAGGGCACAGGGGACAGCCGGAAACATGAAAATTTACTAACTGATCCTTCACAGACCCCTAATCCAAAGTAAACTCTTAATTGTCTCCCTTCTTTCCCCCCTCCTTCCTTCTCTCCCTTTTCTTCCTTCTCCTCCTCCTTTTTTTTTTAAATTTATTTATTTGGAAAGAGAGAAATCTTCCATCTTCTGAGTTACTCCCCGGATGGCCACAATGGCCGGCACTGGGCCAGGCTGAAGCCAGGAGCAGGAGCTTGATCTGGGTCTCCCACGTGGGTGGCAGGGGCCTAAGCACTCAGGCCATCTTCTGTTGCTTTCCCAGGTGCATTAGCAGGGAGCTGGACTGGAAGTGGAGCATCCAGGACTCAAACCAGTGCCCAATTGTGATATCGGTGTCACAGGTGGTGGCTTAACCTACTGCCCCACAATGCTGGCCCCTCACTTCTCCTTTTCTCCTTTTTAATCCTCCTCCCTTTTCCCTCCCTCCCTCCCTCCCTTCTTTCTCTCTCTCTCTCTCTCTCTCTCTTCCTTCCTTCCTGCCTCCCTCCCTTCCTTCCTTCCTTCCTTCCTTCCTTCCTTCCTTCCTTCCTTCCTTCCTTCCTTCCTTTATCTCTGTGTAAGTGCACAAATACACTGCTAAGAAATGGGAGTGATGGTTGTGTTGCTCCTGATGTCTAGGGAATGTGCTTTTAGTGTTTTGAGTTTAGACACAACACTGCATTTGGTTTACCATGCTAAGAATCTAGCCACACACAAACACACGTATATGTACGCATACCACCCCCCCCCCCCCGCCCCAGTCTCCTTCTACCCAGCTCCAGCTGTTGTGGCCATCTGGAGAGTGAACTGATGGATGGAAGAACTCATTCTCTCCCTCTACCTCTGCCTCTCTGTAACTCTGCCTTTCAAATAAATAAATAAATTTTTAAAAATATTTTATTTATTTATTTGAGAGGTAGATTTACAGAGAGAGAGAGGGAGAGACAGAGAGAAAAGGTCTTCCATCTGCTGGTTCACTCCCCAAATGGCTTCAATGGCCAGAGATGGGCCGATCGGAAGCCAGGAGCCAGGAGCTTCTTCTGGGTGGATACAGGGGCCCAAGCACTTGAGCCATCTTCCACTGCTTTCCTAGGCCATGACCAGAGAGCTGGGTTGGAAGAGGAGCAGCTGGGATACAAACCAGTGCTCATGTGGGATGCCAGCCCTGCCAGCGGAGGTCTAGCCTACTATGCCACAGCGCCAACCCTAAGCACGTTTTTGTGGATCTCTCATATTCAGTGTCTGCACACTGCAGATTCTTGTTCTGTCAAGAATGGTTATACCGGGGCTGGCGCCGTGGCTCACTTGGTTAATCCTCTGCCTGCGGCCCTGGCATCCCATATGGGCACCGAGTTCTAGTCCCGGTTGCTCCTCTTCCAGTCCAGCTCTCTGCTGTGACCCAGGAGGGCAGTGCAGGATGGCCTAAGTCCTTGGGACCCTGTCCCTGCATGGGAGACCAGGAAAAAGCACCTGGCTCTTGGCTTCGGATCGGCGCAGTGCCAGCTATAGCGGCCATTTGGGGAGTGAACCAATGGAAGAAGGACCTTTCTCTCTGTCTCTCTCTCTCACTGTCTATAACTCTACCTGTCAAAAAAAAGTGGTTATACCTTCATTGCAAAGTCATAACCTGTGCATTTCCATGAAGCATCTTAGATCCTGAACATTCAGGATTGTACACCTCAACACTTGTTAAACTTGTGATATTTTCACTACATGGATAGAAATGCAGTTTCCCTCTGGTGTTTGTCCTATGAGCTAAGTAAGAAGCAGAATGTAAATATAACTTTTTGATTATAATTTCAAGTCCTTCAATCAGTTCCTTACCTGTAGCCTCTGATGGAAAGAATTCTTCTTCTTCCTCATCCTCTTCCTCACCTTCTCCCCCTCCCCATCCTCTTCTTCCTCTTCCTCCTTCCCTTCCTCATCCTTCTTCTTATTATTTTTAATAAAAATGTTCCTGTGAATGGTATTGTGGAACAGCAGATTAAACTACTTCCTATGATGCCAGCATCCCATATAATCTTTGATTCAAAAGCTGGCTGCTTTTAGTGTTTAGTGCCTTGCTAAGGCACCTGGGAAAGCAGTGGAAGATGTCCCAAATGGTTTGGTCTCTGCCACCCACATGGGAGATCTGGCTGGAGTTTCAGGCCCCTGACTTTTGCCTGGTCCAGCCTTAGCTGCTACAGCCATTTGGGAAGTAAACCAGTAGATTTAAGATCACATCCTCTCTCTCTGGCTCGCTCTCACTCTCACTCTCGCTCTCTCACTGTCTCTCCCTCTCCCTCTGTCACTCTGCCTTTCAAATAAATACATAAATCTTTAAAAAATGTTCTTGTACCTTGAATAGGAATAGCATTTTTCCTCCCACAGCAGGAGATCACAAACTTAGTTCAGTTTAGGGAAATCCTGTTTTGGAAGATGTGGGTGAAGTTAGAATGGAGTCTGCAGAGCTGGGAGGCAGCCATGGTGAGTCTGAAGATGAGGGTAGATAGAAGAAGCACTCCTCAAACCAAGTCCCTCCCAACCCAATGTTATCCATCTTCCAGCCTGAACTTCTATCCTTCTCCAGCCACAGGTCATTCCACCCAGCTACAAACGAATGAGGAGCAAGTAAAGTCCAAACTTGACCTGTAGAAGTCTCCTACTGGTCCCTTAGGGAGCACCCCCCCCCCCGCGCCCCGCCTGCTCCCTGCCAGGTGCATGCCCAGGATAGCCCAATACTACCAATATACAGCCAATGTCGGACCTTCCAGGAGAGGCGCTAGTGAGCAACACTGCCATTTTGAGAGTGTCATTTGAAAAAGAAGCAGCTGTGCCTGGGTGGAACACTGAGCCCAGTGCAAACCCCAGTGCTGTGTGCCAAAAGGCAGACACACCTCCTCAGCCTGATAAGCCCCCCTTCCCCTTTCATGTCTAAGCTGAACATTGACCTCTTGTCAATTTCTATTTGCAAATGGACCAAGAGGACCCTGGGTGGGTGTCAAAGTGGAAAGATGAGCAGGTGCAGATGGTGGGAGAGGATAGCATAGCCACAGAGTCACACAGCCAGGACAGTGCGGAGACCAGCAGTGAGTCTGGCAGCAAACGGACCCCTGCCTGCACCCAGTGGACTGCAGAGTTTGGATGTGGCCTGCCCTGGAAGGTTAGAGGATAAAGAATCTTTATAAGACGGCCAATGTAGTACTCCTAATGTGACCAATAAGAGTTTTGAAGTTGGTGTTCTGAAATGTAGAAATGAATTATGTGCATAAACTGCAGGTGCGAAAGCACCAAACCATAGAACAGATGATGTTTTCAGGGCCAGTGAGGAGCACTGAATCTATATAGGGAATTGTTTCATTTTGATAGCTTTGAAAGAGTACTGGAGGAGCATTGGCCAAACACAATACTTTGCCAAGGTTCTTGGAGCGGCCAAACATCGTGCGTATGGTCGACAGGGAAAATAAACGTTGAAGACATTTCTAAAAGTCAATTACATTGCATGTTATAATCCTTATGCATACACACAGTGTGCTGGATGATTAAATAATGCGTGAACAACCCTCAGTCCCACAACAGCTCTTCATTCATTTCCCTCTGAATTAATTAATACAGGATCTTAAGTTCATATTTTTATATTTTCTTTTTTTAGAAAGCTTTTATTTAATAAATATAAATTTCATAGGTACAGCTTTTAGAATATACCCACTCTCCCACCCTCACTCCCATTCCACCTCCTACTCCCTCTCCCATCCCATTCTTCATTAAGATTCATTTTTAATTATCTTTAAATGCAGAAGATCAACTCTATACTAAGTAAAGGATGGGGCGGACACATTTCTCTCTCCCTGATCACTTTACAACTGTGTATATTTTTATATATCCCTTTTAAAGAATTACTCTACTTAGTATTACTGGCTGCTTACTGAAGACTGTTTTTCTTTCACGAGTGCCTCTTTTGTGAAAGACACTGATTTGGTTCAGAGATTTCCTTTCTACTGTTCTGTTCTATGTGTATGGGAGGTGGGTCCCTTGGCCAGCTCCAAGGGGAAATCCTGATGAGTCAAGTCCAGGGTTTCTCAACCAGGGGACGTTCCACAATGTCTGGAGACAAGGTCGTCACAATCGGGAAAGGTGCTACTGTTACCTAGTGGGTAGAAGGCGGGCGTGAGGTTAAATACCCTACGATGTGCATGGAAGCTCCTGTGATGACCAATTTTGTGGGCAGAAATATCAGTATTGTAGGATTGAGAACCTTGGTCTATTTTCAACTCAGTCACGGTGGTCTCCTCCCTACATCACTGTTGGCTTAAGCCATGTGTGTTGTAGTTTTTGCTGATGAAAAAGGAGGGGAAATCTAAGGAAAGTTTATTTTCCCCTTTATTAGTAACAATCAGTAAATCTGCAGGAAAATGTCACCTTTTCCTGTTGGGTATCGTCACGTCTTGATGTCATACATGGAAGTATGGCAGCCATCGTGACATCATAAGAGTGGTTGGGAAGAACAGAGCAGATACACTTTAAAGAGCCCGTTAGGAAGATAGAATGTGGGGTGTCTGTGTGTGTATATTTGTGTTTCAATGTCAGAATCACTGACTTAACTAAAACTGTCTTATCTTAGGGTTTTTTAAACTATTGTTTAAGCCAACTGTTCAGAGCATCCTAACCGATAACATTGTTCAGCATTTTCTTGTTCCCTAATTAGGCTTTCAAGCTTCCCTTGGTATTTAATTGGTTTCGTTTCTCATTCACATTTCTCTTATGTCATATCTTTCCCATTATTTATTTTGATTTACCAGTAGGCTGGCTGTGTGTGTGTGTGTGTGTGTGTGTGTAATTTTAGAGGAGGTGTTCATAGATGATATTTACTCATCTCTGTAGGTCTGGACTGTCTTGCTTTTCCTCTGGTGGGAGTGAGAGCTCGCTTGGCTGTTGAATTCCTTGTAGTTCAGTACATTTCCTAGATGTGCTGTTCAATATTCTACTTGTGTAGTGTACACTCTCTTCTACTGTTTGGTGTTGCAGAAAGTTTTGAGGTCAATTCAACTTTATTGTTGTGTGACCCTCTTTCCTCTTGTGGTCCAGATGTTTGTAGGATTCTTTGCGTATTCTTTGAATAAAAAGAAAATCAAGGTATTATAAAGTGTAAATTGCTGCTCCTTAATTTTGTGTGGGAGTCAATGAGTGTGTTTAATATAAATATCCAAGTTTCTGTTCTCGTAGAATGGTTCTTTTCTTATTATAGAACTGGTTATTGATTTTTATTCCATCCAAGTTTTTCTTTGTGGCAACCTTGTTTTGTGTGTTTTGAAGACCTGACACCATTTTCTATGTGTCCTTTGGAATTTTCATCTTTTTTTAGCCTCTTCTTCAGAGGCCTGATTTTCTCAACTTTGTTTTCTAGGTAACAGGTTTAATTTTTGTGATATTCAATTTAGTCTTTATTGTTCCCAGTATAGTAAAAAAAGTTATTAATCCTGCTTTTGAATTTTAAGCCTCTTTTCTGCTTTCAAATCGTTCCCTTGATGGTGGCAGACAGACCGTGCTTTTATCTATGTGTGGAAAGATGTCTCTGGAAGAGGTACAGGCAGCTGTTATATCTTTTGTTTTTAAGATTTGCTTATTTATTTAAAATGCAGAGTGACAGAGAGAGAGAGAGAGACTCCTTCCATTTACTGCTTCACTCCCCAGATGACCATAACAGCTGAGGCCAGGCCAGACTAAAGCTAGGACCCGGGAAGTCTATCTGGGTTATGTGGGTGGCAGGGACCCCCGTGCTTGGGCCATCTTCTGCTGCCTTCCTGGATACATTGGCAGGGAGCTGGACTGGAAGCCAAGAAGCTGGGACTTGAACTGGCGCTCCTATGGGATGCCAGTGTTGCAAGCAGAGGGTTAACCTGCTATGCCACAAAATCAGTGCCCGCTGTTAAATCTTGAGAGGGCCAGGACATCTGGGTTCAAGTGTTGATCATTAGTCACTATGACCCCAGAGAAGCTATTAATGTAAATAGAAATTATGATAACATTCATCTTATGGAGTTTTTACAAAGACGAGAGGAGAGGGGACATGAAGAGTAACTCAAAGGAGAGAGTCCCTTCCCAGACAAGCAGGGCAACTCTGAGCCATGTTCTCTCTCTCTCTCCCTTTTTTTTTTTTTTTAAAGATTTATGTATTTATTTATTTGAAAGAGTTACACACAAAGTGAAGGAGAGGCAGAGAGAGAGAGAGAGAGAGAGAGAGGTCTTCCATCTGCTGGTTCACTCCTCAATTGGCTGCAATGGCCGGAGCTGGGCTGATCCAAAGCCAGGAACCAGGAGCCAGGAGCTTCTTCCAGGTCTCCCACATAGGTGCAGGGGCCCAAGGACTTGGGCCATCTTCTACTGCTTTCCCAGGCCATAGCAGAGAGCTGGATGGGAAGTGGAGCAGCTGGGTCTCGAACTGGAGCCCATATGGGATGCCAGTGCTTCAGGTCAGGGCATTAACCTGCTGGGACACAGCGCCAGTCCCTGGGCCATGCTCTCTTGCAGTTACTGGTGATACAACAGAGAATACAGAAGTCAAATAACTTTCTTGTATGTATTTTTTTTTGAAGAGAAAATAAATTAGTATTAAAATTGATCATTGATGATGAATTCCCAATAAGTACTAACTACTCTTATTTATTATCTCATTCAAATGAGTTCCCTAAGCCCAAATATAAAATACAAAACAATAGCAATAACATGGACTCATGTGATTTAGGTGTTTTCTAAAATAGATGATGTTGTAAAGAGGAGAATCCTCTTTGAGAAACAGCCAGTTTCGAGAGTGTCTGGTTCAAATGCGTTGTTGCAAGGACTAATCCTACTTGAATTGTAGACGACTTTGACTTGACCTTGATCTTGTTTACGGTCTTCTTAGCCAGACAAACACCCCGCCCCCAACCCGGAACTGTGTATCTGCAGAGTGAGTGGTTTCGCAGTCTGCAGAGGCCAGGAGAGATGGAAGCTTGACAAGGGGCTGAGCCGAAAACACTGACTCTGACAACAGATGTCACTGCAGCCAAAGGAAAACAGAGAAGCAACCGAGCAAGGAAGTGGAAATTGAACATGCAGGGGGTCTATCTGTGTTTACATCGTGGTACAGAGTACCTGGCTGGGGAGCTGTGGCAACAGGATTTGCACATGTGTCATGTGCATGGCTGTGGCAAAGCAGCATCTCAGTATGCAAATGGTAACAGCATCTGTTCTTTTTTTAAAATTATTTATTTATTTATTTATTTATGACAGGCAGAGTTAGACAGTGAGAGAGAGAGACAGAGAGAAAGGTCTTCCTTTTTCCGTTGGTTCACCCCCTAGGTGGCCACTACGGCTGGTGCGCTGCGCCGATCCAGAGCCAGGAGCCAAGTGCTTCCTCCTGGTGTCCCATGTGGGTGCAGGACCCAAGCACTTGGGCCATCCTCCACTGCACTCCCGGGCCACAGCAGAAAGCTGGACTGGAAGAAGAGCAACCGGGACAGTTTCCGGTGCCCCAACCGGAACTAGAACCCGTGGTGCCGGCGCTGCAGGCAGAGGATTAGCCTAGTGAGCCACGGCACCAGCCCAGCATCTGTTCTAAAACTTTGGCTAGGAGCGACTCTCAGTCACTTTGCACACCTTGATGTTTCTTCCCCTAACAGAAGATATAAGTGATAGAGGCCTCGCAGGATTTTCAAAGCAGAATAATTCTTAGAGGTTATCAGAATTTCACTAGACTGCACCATTGAAAATCAAGTTTTTCTAATGAGCTTGAAGCTTAAGCCTTAAATCTTCTGTTATATACTCTTTACATAATTTATCAAATGTCTCAAAAGTTTCCTTGGGGACTGGCACTGTGGTGTAGTAGGTTAATCCTCTGCCTGCAGTGCTGGCATCCCATATGGGCGCTGGTTCAAGTCCTGGCCACTCCTCTTCCAATCCAGCTCTCTGCTATGGCCTGGGAAAGCAGTAGAAGATGGCTCAAGAGCTTGGGCCCCTGCACCCACGTGGGAGACTGGAAGAAGCTCCTGGCTTTGGATCGGTGCAGTTCCAGCCGTTGTGGTTATTTGGGGGAGTAAACCAGTGGATAGAAGACCTCTCTCTCTGTCTTTCCCTCTCACTGTCTGTAACTCTACTTCTCAAATAAATAAATTAAATCTTAAATAAATAAAATAAAAATAAATAAATAAAACCTTTCCTTGATGGAGCAGGAATTTGGCTGAGAGGTTGATTCTGGTTGGAACACCTGCATCCCATATAGGAGTGCCTCGTTTCAAGTCCTAGCGCCTCTCCTCTTTCCAGCTTCCTGCTAATTTGTATCCCAGAAGGCAGCAGGTGGTACCTCAAGTAGTCGGGTTCCTTCTGCCCACGTGGGAAGCATGGAGTGAGTTTCTGACTCCTGACTTCGGCCTGGCCGAGTCCCAGATATTGTGAGCATCTGGAGAATGAACCAGCAAATTAGAGCTCCCTGTCTCTCTCAAATAACTAATACAAAATGTAAAAATAAAAAGAAATCTACATCACTTAGAATCTAGCTTTTCTAAGGAGCTTGAAGTTTAAACTTCAGGTCTTCTTTTAAATACATTAGCTATATAATAAAAGTTATATAATATATCAAGTGTTTCAAAACTTTTTCTGCTAAGGATACAAAGATTCAGTAAACTTCAATCAGAAATTTGTTTCATTCTTGGAAGTTTTCTTTTTTTCTTCCAAGTCACTAATTGCTGTGTGTTGGGTGTACAGTTACCAGGTACATTAAACAAAATATCTACAAACAATTGGCCAGAAGAAAACCCTTCTAATATTTCCTTTTATCGCTAGGCAATAAAGTGAACTGAAAAGTCCATCCTCCCAACAAACATTGGATTACATTTATGAACTGGCATATACTATTAGAATAGGTTAATAATATTTAACAATTGATAAGGTGGACATAGCAGTAGATCTAGACTAGTGATAGCTACAGGAAAAGAAGGGAACTCCACATGTGGGTACATAGTGGGAGTGACCCAAGGGGGAGCAGTTACTGCAACCCCTGTTTACTAACTCTTGGGGGAAGTACTTGTGTTTCAAAATACTAGCAACCAGGATGGCTATACCTGTACTTACTGGTTGAATTTCAGCCTTAATATGTATACAGCTTGGTTTATCAATAGCCAATCGGACTTCAGGTGCAAGTATCCAAAGTTCAATCTTTTTAACTCTTGTGGTCAGGGTCCCTGTTGCTGATTTTTGCACAGTAGTGGCTTTGGTGATGCGGAGGTCTCACAAAGGGGTAATACTGTGAAAGACGTAGAGAGAATCTTGGACTATAAATTTCCGTATCTCCCTTCTTCAAGATGAAATGGAGGCAATGGTTCTTCTACTCCCACGATTCTGATTAGTAGCAGGAGGCTAATGCATCTCTGAAGACTACAGCAGATTGGTGGTATCTGACGTAACTACATCACCTGGGTGATCCCATGGAGTATACTGGTATTGGAGATGGGAGTGAGGGTCTGTGTACTGGTAATAAACAGTTTGCTTCAGAGTATCTTGAACTCTGACCCCCCCCCCCCACCTTGTTCCACCTATTAATTCAGATACCAGCTTGCATTGTAAGCCAACTGTTGTGTGTAGATTGGTTGGAGAGGAAGGACTATTCTATAAAGGCTTGGAGGGCAGGTCGTTTTCATGTGCACAGTGTTTCTGCATCATTTATATTTCTTAGATTATAACTTCATATTAGTTGTCCAACTCTTATTTGATACTTTGTTGGTATTTGTGTTTTCTGATGATTTTTCTCATTGAAAATAAATAGACTGCTTAGACCAATGATTCTTTTAATGCTTTGGATTTTATTCTTTTTTTATGGCTGAGTAGTATTCCATTATGAATAAATACCACATTTTCTTCATCTATTCATCAGTTGATGGACATCTGGGTAGACTGCATATCTTAGCTACTGTGAATTGAGTAACTATAAACATGGGGGTACAGGTAACTTTCATATGCTGATTTAATTGGCTTTGGGTAAATTTAAGAGTGGGATAGCTGGGTCATAAGGCATATCTATTTTTAGATTTCTGAGGACTCTTCATACTGTCCATCATAATGGCTATACCAGGTGACATTCCCACCAACAGTGTATTAGGCCACTTTTTTTCTCTACATCCTTGAGGTGGCATGATTTTGACCTAAGAATACCTCTATTGATGCATTACTACATCTTTATTGATATGGAACATGAATGCAATAAATTATATCTGTTTAAAGTTGCATTTCAATGACTTTTGAGGAGGCATACAAAGGTACTTCAAAAAGTCTGTGAAAAACAAAATTAAGAGATAAGTTTATTGGAGTGCAAAACATTTTGAAATCTATGCATAGTTTTCCTATAATGTGAATTTTCTGGGAACTTCTTGAAGACCCTTTCTGGAATATTTCTACCAGCCCCCAAAGCCCACCAGGGCCCATCATGGTCAGTCTCCTACCATCCAGACCCAGGCAACTATTTCTTTACTTTCTGGATTTATTTATTGGTTTGAAAGGCAGAGTTACATAAGAGATAGGGAAAAATAGAAGGCGAGGGTGAGGGCAAGAGAGAGAGAGAAAGAGAGAGAGAGAGAGGGAGAGAGAGAGAGGGATCTTCCATCTTCTGGTTCACTCTCCAGATGGTTGCAATGGCCAGAGGTAGGGTGGTCTGAAGCCAGGAACCAGAAACTTCTTCCAGGTCTCCCATGTGGGTGCAGGAGCCCAAGCACTTGGGTCATCTTCCACTACTTTCCTTTTTTTTTTTTTTTTTTTTTTTTTTTTTTTTTTTTACAGGCAGAGTGGACAGTGAGAGAGAGAGACAGAGAGAAAGGTCTTCCTTTTTGCCGTTGGTTCACCCTCCAATGGCCGCCGCGGCCGGCGCGCTGCGGCCAGCACACCGCGCTGATCCAATGGCAGGAGCCAGGAGCCAGGTGCTTTTCCTGGTCTCCCATGGGGTGCAGGGCCCAAGCACCTGGGCCATCCTCCACTGTACTCCCTGGCCACAGCAGAGGGCTGGCCTGGAAGAGGGGCAACCGGGACAGAATTCGGCGCCCCGACCGGGACTAGAACCCGGTGTGCTGGCGCCGCAAGGCGGAGGATTAGCCTAGTGAGCCGTAGCGCTGGCCAATCTTCCACTACTTTCCCAGGCACATTAGCAGGGAGCTGGATCAGAAGCGGAGCAGTAAGAACTTGAATCGTTGCCCATATGGGATGTTGGCATTGCAGGCAGCAGCTTTACACACTACACAATGCGGGCCCCAGAATGTAGTCTTTTGTGTTTTCCTATATTTTGTACTTATATATATAGGTAGTCCATTCCTTGTTATAGCTGTGTCCCATCACATAGCTGTACCTCAAGTTGTCTACCCACTCACCTGTTGTTGAATCCTTGGGCTGTTTCTAGCTTTGCGTTATTATGAATAAAGCTGCTGTGAGTGTTTATGCACCGTACTTTGTATGGATATTTGGTTTTAATGCCATTGGAAAGGCCCTGCCAATCCCCTGGTAAGTATATGCTTAATTATGAAGAGACTACTGCAGTCTTTTCTAATGTAATTGCAATAATTTGCATCACCATTGTTTGTTCTGATAACTAGCCAACACATGAAATTATCAGGCTTTTTGACTTTGTGTGGTGGTATCCCATTCTAGTTTTAGTTCAAATTCCTCTAGTAACTAGTGATGTGGAATATCTTTTCATGAACATTTTTGCCATTCACATGTCTTCTTTGGTGAAAGTCCACTAACATATTTTCTCTGTACTCATTAAAAAACGTGGTTCTTTTGTTTTGGTTACTGAGTTAAGCCTAGTTTTATATTCTGGAGCTGACTTCTTTTGCTGAGAGAATGTTGTCTCCCAGCATGTAGCTTGTGTTTTAATTTTCCTTAATATGTCTCCCTAAGTGTGGAAGTTTTAATTTTTTTATGTTGTCCAATTAATCACATTTTGATTTTTGCATTTTTGTGAAAGAAATCTATGCCTGCCTTAATATTGTAAAAAGTTTTCCCTACTTCTAGAAATTTGATCATTTTAGTTTTGATGGTTAGATCTAATATTAACTACTTTAAAAATTACTTATTTATTTGAGAGGTAGAGAGAACGAGCAGGCTCTCATCACTGTTTTACTCCCCAGATGCCTGTAACAGCCAGGGCTGATCCAGGCTGGAGCTAGGAGCTTGAAACTCAATCTGGGTCTCACACATCATTGGCAGAGACCCAACTACTTGAGCCATCACTTGCTATCAGCCAGGGTGTGAATTAGCAAGCAGATGGCTACAATTGGGAGCAGAGTTGGTATTCAAATCCAGGCCCTTAGCCGGCGCCGTGGCTCAATAGGCTAATCCTCCACCTTGCGGCGCCGGCACACCGGGTTCTAGTCCCGGTTGGGGTGCCGGATTCTGTCCCGGTTGCCCCTCTTCCAGGCCAGCTCTCTGCTATGGCCAGGGAGTGCAGTGGAGGATGGCCCAGGTGCTTGGGCCCTGCACCCCATGGGAGACCAGGAAAAAGCACCTGGCTCCTGGCTCCTGCCAGGATCAGCGTGGTGCGCCGGCTGCAGCGGCGGCCATTGGAGGGTGAACCAACGGCAAAGGAAGACCTTTCTCTCTCTGTCTCTCTCTCTCACTGTCCACTCTGCCTGTCAAAAAAAAAAAAAAAAAAATCCAGGCCCTTGCATAGGGATGTAGGCATTCCATGCCAAATGGCCTGGTGTGCTGAACTCCCCCTCTTCCTGAAGTTTTTGTTTTTCTATCTCTGTACATCTTTATTCTCTTCCATTGGTTTATATTTATGCTCGTGCCATATTATTTTGTTTACTGTAGCTAAAAGGTAAGTTTTGAAATCAGGGAATGTAAGACTTCTCGAAGATTTTTTTTTTTAGTAGATTATTATCAGATTGAGTTTTTTAGTTTCTACTCACTCCTCTTCCCCTCACACAGAAAAGCCTATGGGAATTTTGATTAAGTATGTGTTACGTTGGGGCTGGCATTTTGGCACAGCTAGTTAAGCTGCCCCCTGCAACACTGGCATCCCTAATGGGCACCGCACAAGTCTTGGTGGCTCGGCTTCTGATCAGGCTCCCTGTTACTGCTCCTGGGAAGGCAGTGGAAGATGGCCCAGTACTTGTGTCCCTGACATCTATTTGGGAGACTGGGATGGGACTGGCTTCAGCCCAACCCAGCCCTGGCTGTTATGGCCATTTTAGAAGTGAACAAGTGGATGGAAGATGAATGATTGATTGAATCTCTCTCTCTCTCTCTCTAACTCTGCTTTTCAAATAAATAAATAAATCTTATCGAAAAGAATATGTTGTATCTCCAAATTAATTTAAAAAGAATTGCATTGTAAAAACTGAGTCCCCCAATCTGTGAACATTATGCCTTTCACTGTGTCTTTAAGTCCCCCTTAATTTCTTTGAGTGATGGTTTGTAGTTCTCAGAGTACAAGTTTTTTTTTTTTTTTTTTTTTTTTTTTAAGATTTATTTATTTATTTATTTAAAAGGCAGAGAGGGAGACAGACAGAGACAGAGAGAGAAGCCTTCCATCTGCTGGTTCACTCCCCAAATGGCTGCAACATCCAGAGCTGGGCCGATCTGAAGCCAGGAGTTAGGAGCTTCTTCCAGGTCTCCCACCTGGGTGCAGGGGTCCAAGCATTTGGGCCATCTTCTGCTCCTTTCCCACGCCATGTCAGAGAGCTGGATCAGAAGTGGAGCAGCTGGGAATTGAACTGGTGCCCATGTGGGATGCCGGCACTGCAGACAATGGATTGATCAGCTAAGCCACAGTGCTGGCCCCAGGGTACAAGTCATACACACATTTTATTAAACTTGTCATGAAATATTTTATATCTTGGATGGTATTGTAAATGGTTTTATTTTAATCAGTATATTTTCCAATTATTTGTTGTTAGAGTATAGAAATACAGTTGGTTTTTGGGTATTATCCTTAAACCCTGTAACCTTATTAAATGCAGTTCCTTAGTTTTAGTATCTTTTTGTAGATACTTCAGGATTTTCCATTGTACATATTTATGATGTCTATTAATAGAGTTTTACTTCTCCTGGCTTTGATTTATTTTTCTTCTTTATTACATCTCCAGTTCAATTTTAAATGGAAGTTGTGAAAGCAGAGATGTTTAGGGTCAAGCATTGAATCCTTCATAATCAAGAATGATATTGACTGAAAATTTTTCATAGGTACTTTTAAAAATCAGATTGAGGAACTACCATCTTATGATTTTTCTGAGAATTTTTATCTAGTGATTTTGAAATTTTTAAATGACTTTTTCTATTATCATATACATTTCCAAGAATAATATGATAAATGAAATTGATTTTCAAATGTTAACTAACCTTGCATTCCTAGTATTAATCATACTTAATTGTGATTTTTTTATATTGCTGAACTAATATTTTTTAAAGGATTTTATACCTGTATTTATAGGTATTTTGATCAGTAAGTTTTTGTCTTGTCATGTCTTCTTTTGACATTAGTATAGAACAATACCAACCTCATAAAAAATTTCAGGAATATTTTTTCTTCTCTTTTCTGAAAAACTTCACGAATAATTGATATTATCTCTTTATTTTAAATATCTGGTAGATCTCACTACAACACCCCGTGGAAAGACTAAATCTGAAAACATAACCCTTTTGTTTTGAAATAGTCATCTATTCACAAAAGGTTGCAAAGACAGTGCAGAGAAGTTCTGTGTAGCCTTCCTCAGTTTTTTTTACCTTGGTACACATCTCAGATATAGTGTAATATCAATGCTAGGAAATTGGCATTGCTACAAAATGTGTGTACAATGCTGTGCTGTTTTATCACATGCATAGATTTGTGTACCCATTGCTGCAACCAAGACACAAAATTATTCCATCCAACAACAATCTATAGAATCCTAGAGTTGACATTTTTCTTCTTTCCAGTCTTGAAAAATGATGTTCACTTCGTTCTGATGACTAGGGTGTCTGATGATAAATCTGCTATCATTTGAACTGCTGACTTGCTTCTCCCTCTTAGGTAGTGGATACTTCTCTCTGTTTTCAATATTTTTTGTATTTAGTTTTTAGAATTTTGAATACCATATGTCTTGGGATGGTTTCTTTGAGTTTATCCTGGTTGGAGTTTATTACCATCTTCAGTCTGTAGGTTTATATGGTCTCTATGCATTTTGAAAGATTTCCAGTCATAATTTTGAACATATTTTCAGCCCCATCCTCTTTCTTTTATTCCAAAATTTCAATGACATGGATGTTAGAGCTTTTCTTAGCATGGTGGCGGTTCCAGAAGTCCTGTTTATTTTTTGTTTCAGTACATTTCCTCTCTGTTGTTTAGATTGCACAGTTACTCCTGTTGTATATTGAGCTTATAAACATAGATTTAATTTTGATTGTTCCGTTTTTCAGCTCTAAAATTTCCCTTGGGAAATTTTGATTTTTTTAAAAGATTTGCTTACTTATTTTCTAAACATTTTATTTTTTATTCATTTGAGAGGTAGAGTTACAGAGAGAGGGAGAGACAGAAAGGTCTTCCATTTGCCAGTTCACTCCCCAAAATGCTGCAGTGGTGGAGCTGGGCCAATCAGAAGCCAGGAGCCAGGAGCTTCCTCTGGGTCTCCCATGTGAGTGCAGGGGCCCAAGCACACAGGCCATCTTCTACTGCTTTTCTAGGTCATCAGCAGGGAGCTAGATTGGAAGCAGAACAGCCAGGACTTGAACTGGCACCCATATGGGATGCTGGCCCTGCAGACAGTGGCTTAACCTGCTCTGCCACAGTGCCAGCCCAGTTTACAGGATCTTTCCTGTCATGTATGATAGAGCATTGTGTATACTTTCTTAAAATTTTTTATATTAGATTATCCCTTTCCTCCTTTTCAGTTTTTATTGTTTTGTTTGCTTTTGGTCTGCACCTGCTGGTGTTTTTGGTTTGCTGGCTTCTGTTGTATTAGGTCCAAGACAGAAAAGGATAAAAAGAAAACCCGGGAAACTCATTGACCCATTGTTTCTCAGGGCCTGAGGTCTCTAGTGTGTATTTTTCCCTCTTAGCACCTTTCAGAGACTTCTTAGTTTTCATTTTATTCATAATGTCCAGGGCTTTTGGCTGTGCTTAGTGGAATTAATAGAAAAAGGCATCGCTTCTCCCTAGTTCCAGAAGCAGAATAGAAAATTGTAAATTATGATTGTGCAGTTTTGCTAATTCTGTCAGTTCACTCCCCGGATGGCAAGAAGAGCACACAGCCTTGGGCCCACAGTGAGCCCATCTGCCAGGGCCCAGGCAAGATTCCCAGGGCAGCCGGAGCCTCACGTGTGGGTGTCCCATGTTGCTGTGCAGTCACGAGACCCTGAGCACACTCTGCTATGGGTTCTCGACCTTGCTGCAGGGGCTCCTGGGTCGCTGAGCTCTCGTGTTGCAGAATGCGCTGCCCTGGGAGGAACCAGTTCATGGTGCTGGCTGTTCTGACCACTTCCTTCTTTGCCCAGGATAGTGCATTCTCAGCAAGGTCTAAAGTTGTTCTGAGGATTGCAAGTGGGAGAGGGAGACTGGGGCAGGCCAATGCCCCCTAGCCTGTCTCTCCACAACAGGGATGTTTGTATCCAAAGGGAGCTGGCCATAGGGGAACAGCACCTGCTAGGGGAAGAGGCCCAGGGTGGAGGTTGCATGCGGGAGCAGCAGCTGGAGTCAGAGAGCTTGGGGGTGGGGAACAGGGAGAGACATCCCTGGGACAGGCCTCTGTGACAACTCTTCAAATGTGTCCCTACAAGAGCAAACAAGTCCTAACTCCTGCCAGACCCAGCGTTGGAAACTGGCTTAGAAATGGTGCCAGTTCAGACTTTGCTCATCTTGGACCCAGACCCACGGGGCTCAAGGAGGGAGTTGAAGCCAGCCAGGAAGACAAGGAGGTAAGAAAAGTGCAAGAGGGAGGCTTCCAGAAAAATCCACATGCGTCTCCCTGTGCCATTGGAGGCTTGAGCTGAAGCCAGCCTGAGGCAGCTGAAGGGAGAGGGCTTTGATGGTTAATCAGGGCGGGGGATTTGATTCTTGAATCAGTTTGCAACTTGCAAGGGACATAGAACTGAGTATGACCCGAGAGTGTGCAGAGAAAGCCCAGGGCTGTGCTCCACGTGCCAGGGCAGGGAGGGGTGACTTCTGCTGAATGCAGCATGAAAAGGCTACAAGGAAGCAAAGATAACCTCATGCTTTGGGTGTGACACGAGCTGTGCTCGGTCAACATGGCCGACACGGTTCAGCGGGTTAGGCCCCCTACTCGAGATGGCCACATCCTGTACCAGAGTGCCCGGCCCCTCTGCTTCTGAGCCAGCTTCCCGCTAATGTGTCCTCTGAGAGGCAGCAGAAGATGGCCAAGCGCTTGGGTCCCTGCCTTACACATGGGAGACCCTGATGGAGTTCTGGGCTCCTGGATTCAGTGTGGCCCAGCCCTAGCTGTTGTGGACATTTGGGGTTTCAAATGGAAGAAAACTGACAGCCACGGTGCCAGGGATGGGGAGGGGCTGTGAGGGGTGCAGGGTCCCTCTGCTCCCTCCCCTGTCACTCTGTGACCCGCTGAGTACAGGCACACCCCGGGAGAGGCGTGGCTCACCTTGGCTCCACTGTGATTCCCCGGTGACTGGTAACAAGTCAAGGGCAAGTGCTCCGGCTGGCTTCAGGTGAAGTGAGTCATCGCTTTCCGACTACGCTGGGTTCAGTCCGGCTCACAGGGGTCAGTGCCACGCGCCCGGAAACCCAACCTTGTTCGGTTATAAAATAGCGCGCGTGGGTTGGGAGTGCTCCCCCTGCAGGCGGCGGTAGCATTAGCATGACTGAGTGGTTTCTACTGAGGTCTCATCATGGCTAGGCTGTAGGGATGACTAACAGTTGCTTGCAAAGAAGGAAAAACTCCCTTACTATGTCCTTTTTTTTTTTTGGTCTTTCGAAAGAGAAGGCGTACTCCCATGCCTTCCCTTTCCTTCAACGTTTCCCTATTCTCTTGTTTTTATTCCAAATAGTGTCACAATAGGAAAATGACTGATTTTTTCCTCCGGTAGCAGTTTAGGAAAACAGTCTGATCATGCAAAGGTCAAATTTTAGCTATGTAGATTACATATTTTCTTTTTTTCCTCCCTTTTTTGCAGACTTGTCTCACTTTTTAGCCTTTTTTTTTTCTTCCACACAGTAAATGGACTTCTCATCATTGTGTGTTTCAGTTCTTTCATCCAGCATGCTGTTCCAGGTTTTGGTCCTGGGTGGTTTGACTCCATTCATTATCGATTTTCCCCCAGAGAGAAACAAGGTCACGCTTGCTTTAAGCTTTCAGTGAAATCCCCGATAGAAGCTGCACTTAGGAGTTAAATGGAATTAGCTTTTTCAATGGCTGGAATTAAGGTCACCTGCGTGTTCAGGTTTAAGAACATCCACCTCATCATTCACCCAGTTAACCTGCCTCTGAAATGTCTTTTCCACTGTCCTACAGTGGCACCATGTTTCATACATGGGCACGTGTTTCATACATGAGTTCAGGACGTGGGCACTGAAGGGAGTTAGAATTTGTCTTGAGTTCTGGTTCTGTCCCCTAGAGAGATGTGTGACTTGGGCAGAAAAAGGCAGCCTACCTAAGTGTCAGTTTTGTCCTTTGAAAAACGGAAATAATACCCTTTCACTTGGTCAGGATTAAGTAAAATGCCATGTGTCAGGATGTTGGTATATACCTCCCCCAGAAAATACCCAGTTCCTGTGAGTTATTGATAACAAAGCTGTCTCTGTAAGATAGTTGAATTCGATTTCTTAGAATTTCAGAACTTTGAGGATATCCAGCTAATGCCAAGAATAGTGAAATTTATTCTAAGCACGGAATCCCTTTAAAAAAGAAATTATTCCAAATGCCCTGTATGACAAAGAGCTTAAAGAAAATGGCCATCGTCCTTCTTTAAATTTCAGAGATTTGCTGGTAGCGCCACCTGCTGATTGAAAAAAGACAATTCTGGAATATTTCGACAGGCAAGAAATAAAAAAGATGTGCTGTTGTATCTTTTTCAGCCACTTTTTCATTCTTCTCTTAGGAAACTTTATTTTATTGAAGAGTATGAGGAAATATAGCATTCTTTTGAAGTATCAATCACTATCTTTTTATGAACATAAATATTCTTTAAAATATTTTTTAAAAAATTTATTTGAAATGCAGAGTTACAGAGAGAGGTAGAGAGAGAGAGAGAGACAGACAGATCGCTTCTCAGCCTTTTGGCTAAGATCAAGTGTGAGAGAGAGAGAGACAGAGAGAGAGGTCTTCTATCTGCTGGTTCACTCCCCAACTGGCTGCACTGGCTAGGGCTGGGCCAGGCTGAATCCGGAGCCTGGAACTCCATCTGGATCTCCCACGTGTGAACAGCACCACAAGCTGGCCCCGAACTTGAATTCTGAATCTCTTCCATGATTTCTCAGAGGTTAACTCAGGAGCAGATTAATCGGAACACATATCCTGGCTAACATTCTGCTCCATTTATAAAATGAGCTCTAAGTTTTTGGCTGATAACAGAGGCTTACGGGACAAGCATTCTGGGTTGACTGTGAGAGGCCAGGAGAGATGTGTGTGGGCTCCGCGGCCTGCCCTGGACCCTGATGGTATAGAATAACCTGCATCCCAAAGCCTCTTGGGGGGTTGCCAGCAGAGTCATGAGTTGAAGTGGTTGTACTGTAACTATGTATGCAAATAAATGAACACGTGACATGAAATGCATTTTTCGTCATTTTTTTATTGTGATAAAAATCACATAACATTCACCATTTCCCCTAAAGGGAAACAGTGTACCCAATAAGAAGTTGTTGTCCACCCCACGCCTCCTCAACCCCAGGCAACCACTCACTGGCTTTCTGTCTTTGTGAATTTGCTTATCCTAGATGTTTCATACAAATAGAACCATCCGTTAGGTGGCCCTTTGTGACTTCTCCCACGTGGTGTAATGTCTTAGGTCCATTCGTGTTGTAGCAGGTGCACACTCTCCATTCCTCTTTGCGATCGTCAGTCTCTCAGTACTATATCCAATTTCCCGAGGTGCACTGCTACTGCTGAAGAGAAAAGAGGTTTATTCAGCTCACAGTTCTGGCGGCTGAAAGTCCAAACAGCATAAATGTCAGCTCTGGGGAGGGCCCCAGGGTGGATGGTGGAGCAGAGGCCGAGGATGGACCCCATGAGGATTCACGTAGCAGAGGGAGAACGTGAGCGCGAGCGCGCCAGACTCAAGCTTTTGTGGAGACCCTCTCCTAGGAACTTCCTTCTGAGGGCACAGCCCCAGTGCCCCAAGGACTTCCTGCTGAAGGTTCTGCCGCTTCCCAGTGGCACCAGCCTGGGGGCTGACCACTTAGCTCACAGGCCACTGAGGGGCAGTCAGCATTCAAACCATCTCCCTCTTCACAAGTAATTTCCCCTTGTCGATACTGAAACTTGTGTATGCACTCATCCATTCCTGTACATCTTTGTTACTTCCAAGCCTTGGCCATTGCGAGTTGTGCCACTGTGAACATTCACACACGAATGTTTATTTGAACACCTGGTGTGTAACTCTTTTGTGCATATACCTAGGAGTAGAATTCCTAGGTTGTATGCTGGTTCTATGTTTAATGGAGGCATCACCAAACTTTACTGTGGTGCCTGCACCATGTTGCCTTCCCACCAGCCACTTGTGCAGACTAATTTCACCCCAAGAGTGTCCCTAGGAATATAGCCATCTGAGTGGATGTAAAGTGGCCCCTTTTGGCTGGTGCCGTGGCTCACTAGGCTAATCCTCCGCCTTGCAGCGCCGGCACACCGGGTTCTAGTCCCGGTCGGGGCGCCGGATTCTGTCCCGGTTGCCCCTCTTCCAGGCCAGCTCTCTGCTGTGGCCAGGGAGTGCAGTGGAGGATGGCCCAAGTGCTTGGGCCCTGCACCCGCATGGGAGACCAGGATAAGCACCTGGCTCCTGGCTTTGGATCAGTGCGGTGTGCCGGCCACAGCGCGCCAGCCGCGGCGGCCATTGGAGGGTGAACCAACAGCAAAGGAAGACCTTTCTCTCTGTCTCTCTCCCTCACTGTCCACTCTGCCTGTCAAAAAAAAAAAAAAAAAAAAGGCCCCTTTTGTGTTCCCTTAATCTAATGACATTGGACATCTTGGCGTGAGCCTGTTGTCCATTTGGATGTTTCTTTATGGGAACGATCTACTTAATGAATTTTTAAAATAGATGTATTTATTTATTTGAAAGTCAGAGTTATACAGAGAGAGAAGGAGAGGCAGAGAGAGAGAGCGTCTTCCATCCTCTGGTTCACTCCCCAATTGGCCGCAATGGCCAGAGTTGCACCGATCCGAAGCCGGGAGTGAGGAGCCTCTTCCGTGTCCCACACAGGTGCAGGGGCCCAAGGACTTGGGCCATCTTCTTCTGCTATCCCAGGCCATAGTAGAGAGCTGGATCGGAAGTGGAGCAGCCGGGTCTTGAACCGGTGCCCATATAGGATGCTGGCCCTGCAGGCGGCGGTTTTACCTGCTACGCCACAGTGCCAGCCCCTTTTAATGATTTTTAAGAATAGGCTATAAAGGATAAGATGAGGGCAGACAGAATCATCCTTGGGCTTTTGAAATTTGTAAAGCACAGTGTCTACCAGGTTGTCTCAGGTGCGGAGTGGTTATTATGCAGGCTGCACCGGGAAAATACGGAAGCGTGAGTGCGACTCAGCAGCCACGTGTTCAGGGTGCATGAACTGGGCTTCTCTTGCTCATCCACTCTGCAGCCACGTGAGGCCCCCGGTGAAGGCAGTCTGTCCCTGGGGAGCTGGTGCTGCTGCTCCTTCTCCTGCCGACTCTGTTCTCACTGTTCTATCCTTTGCACTACTTGATGTCTTGCCTTCTGCTTCCTCTGGGAGGGATAGGACCCCTTTGCTTGGTCACTGTCCACAGTGGAGGACCTTACAGGAATCTCCTTGCCCTGAGCATCCTCAACTTTCTCATGGCCTCTGGCTGTTTGGGTGGCCATGGCTGGTCCCATCCAACACTGCCAAGCCCGTGGGCAGCTTCGAGAGGCCAAGGTATGAGGCCAGCAGGGAGGATGTTTCATGGGCTGTTGACCATCTGTTTCCAACTTTTTGTGAATTAGCAGTGTGTCTGTTTCAGTTTTCATGTTGAAGCTGTCACAAGTCTCCCCCTCCCCAGCGGCTAGAAGCAACATTGGGGTCGGATTTCTGGAACGAGTCTGGCAGGGTTAGAATCAGGTCAAGGTGTTGGAAGGCCAGGTTCCTCCTCCAGGCTTCAGGGAAGAATTTAATGGTGGGTTCCTCCAGCTTCTGGAGGTGCTGTACACCTTGGACTGTGGCTGGGTCACTCGAACTCCACTTCTGTTGTTGCCTGCCTTCCCTTCTGCCTCATGTCCATGTGTTCTTCCCATAAGGGTCCTTGTGATGACCTTGACCCAGCTGGTTATCCAGAGCAATCTCCCAATCACACGATCTTTAGCTTAACCCCATCTGCAAAGTCCTTATTGCTGTCCCTGTAAGGCAGCATCCATGGGTCTGGGCACCAGGATGTGAGGACATCTTTGGGGAAAATTAATGTTCCGTGTGTCACAGGGGTCATGGTCAAGGACAATCAGACAGCGTCAACCATGGGGGTTCTGATCTTTGAAGCACTAAGTGGAACAGTTCAGAAGAGTGAGTGGAACTGCAAGTTTCTGGGGTCTCTCTTAGCATTTTCTTTGGCAGAGTGTTTTTTTGCAAACCGTGTCGTCGCCCGAATGTTACCATTTTGGAAACAAGCCATGGAAAGTCAAAGGCTGTGTAAGAATTGCTAGGCAAAATTAATGAAGCGGATTACTCACAGGAATTAAACAGTTCCAAAAGCAATTAAGCCACCCCAGGGGGTTCTTTATAGCTTGTGTATTCATTTATACTTAACAAATCATGCTGCAGGAGGCACCGCGTCTTCCTGTAGCTCCATGCACAGATGGAAAAGCTTTCTCACTCTCTCCAAGAGCTCTATTGTCCTGAGTCTCAGGTGCAACCTTCACACCTGGGCTTCATTTCCCAAGCTGGTCATTCCCACGTGATCTGCTGTTTCACCAGATAGGCCAAGCGTCAAAGCCACAGAGAGTGGAGGTCGAATGGTACAATGGTCTACAGCTTTAGCCTGGTTAGACCTCGTCCAGAGCCAACCTGAACTGGAGAAATGGGGCGGGGTGTTACCTGTACAAGGGAGGAGAAAGCACCTCTCTTTTTTTTCCTGTTTGTTTAAAATATTTGTCCAGGGTGTAGGCAGGATATGTCTCATAAGTTCAAAGTATTTATTTGTCTTGCTTATATGCCACCCACCCCTCTCTCATGAACAGACAGGACTTCTAGTCCCATGGAAGTGGCCTTGAACTCTTTGCACCTTTCACTTCCACCTGCCTAACCCCACATGTGTGGGACTTTCTACCATGGTGCCAATATTTAGAGCATGCCTGCTTGTAAAATCACCACCTTTTGTACCTTCCTCTGCCATGACCCATTTCTCCAAGCGGCACAGCCTACCCTGAGACATCCTCATCCCATCCCTCAGGTCTGTGCTGGCAAGCTTTTCAGAGAATGTGGCATGACAGATGGGGTGGTGTTTAAGCTGAGTTCGCATTTCCATTTCTGGAGAAGGCCTTCCAGTTTGATCCTTGCTACTACCTCTTTTGAGTTCTCCTTGGAGGTCTCAAAGATATTTACTCAGAGGATAGATTCAGGGTGCTGACTTCCGTTTTGTTTTCTCTAGGATAAACGTGGTCTTTCATACCCAGCCTACAAGCAGGACACGGTTTGAGCCCCTCTGCCTCTCTCCATCCCATTAGAGTTTAAAGAAGTAATGGCAGTGTGGTGATAGTTGCCAACATTTCTACCGGAAACGGGTCTAGCAGAGTCTCACCAAGGACTAGTTCTTGTTCTACACAGGCTTCGCTGTTGCCTTAGTTTTGTTGCCAAACAATCCCCCAAGTGTTGCTATGGGACCCCTACATCTGGATCTGCTCACCCAATGCACAGAAAACCAATCACTGACATTGTGTGGTGGAGGGAAGTAGGTGTTTATTGCAAAGCACAGAGCAGGGAGCTGAGGCAGCTGTTGCTTTATTCCTGGGATCCCCAAGGAATTAGGGGTAAGGGCTCTTACGGATTGAAATTGGGGCTGAGAGGTGCATGATCAGCTCGTGTCCAAGCTCCTGGTTGGTTCATGGTGCTCATGACCTTCCTTTGATTGGCTGGTGATGCCATGCTCTTTAGGGGATTTAGGATGGCCACATGGGCTTCAGTTGGTGGCCATGTAAGTGACGGTTACCTTCTGCTCTAGACTTGGAATTTCTCGAAACAAATCCCTCTGGACAAAACTGGCCAACAAGGTTTTATCTACTGGAGAAGTAATTGATTTCTTGAGTCTGCTGATTTGAATCTTATAGGGCTGGCTGTATCATTCCCTGGAAACAGTGAATTCTTTCTGATAAAGGACAGGCAAGGACACCTTGGGCTACCGGAGACAGATGAGAGGCAGGGTCCTGCTTTTACATTATAAGGGCTCCGTCTCAGTTTGGGATCCCATCTTCAGTTCTGAAGTGTCCGGATATTTTGGTGTCATCCTCAGAGTTGGGCATGAGGGGACTGATTCAAGACAGATATTCAAAAACATTAAGGTGGGTTAAGGGAATGCCTTGAGGACCAGACCAGTGGTGTCTGAGTGTGCTAACACCTTCTCGAGGCCTTGGTTGGGTCAGATGGGAGTGAGTGTACACTTACCCCACAGTGCTGGGTGTGCCATGATTGAGTGCCAGCCAAGTGGGATTGGGTATAAATGGGGTCCCTGTTCTCATGAGCATTTTCGTCAGTTTATAATTGAGGTCCAGTCACTAACTTCCAGGTGGTGGAGTGAGCTGCAACCAGGTTCTCTGGGCCCTTGTTTCTCTGAGGGCTGTGCGGTCCTGGGTCTCAGCACTTAACACCCTTCAGAGGGTTCTCACCACTGTTTGGGGCTGCCTGTGACTACCAATCATCACATTCTGCCTTGCACCAAAGTGCAGATCTAACTTACAGACCTGACTCTTCACCAGGCTGGCAGAAGTATTTCTGCAGTTTCTCTATCTGTTTTAACCGTACCCCATCCACTTTTTTCTTACTGAATATAAAGTCTTCTGGCAAGTTGCCTTTTTGTAGACAACATGTTTTCTTAGCGCAGTGTTTGTGAATTCAAGGACGTGCAGCAGTGGGAATTACAATGCACAGATACTCCCTGAAACCCCCACATCTCCCTCTTGATTGCCTTCCAGCTCACTGTCCCCAGCAGACACGTTTTTTGCTTTCAAGTGTGACGTCCGTGTGCATTTTTTAAAAGCCTTCAGATGTTTGTATGGAAACAAAAGCCATAATGGGAAAACCCTCTTTTTTTTGGGGGGGGGCCCACTTTCTCTCTGGAAAATTTTCATCTAATCACGTTTTCCTGTGCCTTTTAGGGTCTCCGAACCCTTTCCTCTTGGATTCCTGTAGGAACTGATCATTGGAATCAGGAAGGTGGCACTTGAAGAGAGTAGGAAGGGCGCTTGGACTGGAATCCAGGAGCTTTGCTCTGACTGCTCCCTGCGGCTCTGCCAGCTGGAAATTACTTAATCGGGTAAATCACTTTCCCCCTCTGCTGCCAGTTTCCTTCCTGGTTCCTTCCTTAGGAATGGTGTTTGCTTTGCGCATCCTGCAGCGTTCCTGGGAGAGACAGATGAAAGGCGATCTTGTTTTGGAAACTAGAAAAATCCATGCAAGTCATTGACGTGAAGCAAGCCTGGCCTGGGTTTAGTTGGAAGGTTCGGCCACTAATGCATCTTTATTCTCTGAGACACTAGTCATGCCACCTTACTCTAAACGGGCGACCTGTCACACTCTATTGGTGCTTTTGTCAACTTCAGAGGAAGTGAACAAATTGACCTAACAACATTCTGTAAAAGGCATAACAGGGATGGGTAGGTGGCTTCAGGGGACTCTGCCAATGCCTCGCTCCGAGTCGGGCACCTTGGGCACCTGTTGAATGTTCGGTTCCTTCCTGGGGCCTGATGGAACTTTGAATTAGGGCCTCTTTAGAGATTTCTCTTTGTGGACATAGGTATATGTATTTTCCTTAATAATAGTAATTCTTCAGACTCTTAAATACCCTACAAGTGCATTATATGATCTGTAATATTCTACTTCAGTGACATTTGTTTTTAATGACTTTTTATAAAATCTTTTTAAAAGTGATTTATTTTTAAAAATTTTAATAAGATGTATTTATTTATTTGAAAGGCAGAGGGAGGAGAGAGAGAAAAAGATCTTCCATCTGCTGGTTCACTCCCCAGATGGCCACAACAGTTAGGCTGAAGGCAGGAGCCTGGAACTTCATCCTGGTCTCCCACGTGGGTACAGGGGCCCAAGCACTTGGACCATCTTCCTGATTTTCCAAGTGCATCAGCAGGGAGCTGGATGCAAAGCAGAGAAGCTAGAACTTGGACCAGTCTCACATGGGATGATTGTGTAGCAGGTAGCAGCTTAACCCACTGTGCCACAACACCAGTCCCTACAAAATCTTAATCTTTTGTTTTAAGACAATAATCTGACCCTAATAGAAATCAATCAATTCCTCAAATGTTGACTAAATTCTTATCAGTTAAAATTTAATTCTGTTTGCTTATATGAGAATGGGTTGGGATGGAGGTTGGGGGAGCTGCTTTAGGGTGAGCTCTCTTTACCCATGAGTACCCCATAGCCCTTGCTTCCTCTCCCAGGGCACAGCTGGTATTGGGAGCAGAGAAGGACGGAGGAGAGGGCATAGTCCTTGGAGCCTCATCTCAAGGGCTGGGGTCACATTTTTTTAATTGCTGTGCAAAACCTGCTTTTTGGATAGTTTTTAAAAAAAATCAGACAAGTTGGCCTTGTGAAAAAAAAATCTTTAAGTCTTGTGTTTGCCCCCATGGAGTGAGAAATGTTCCCATGAGAACCTGAGAACAGTGCCCACGCGTCTGCTCCCTGTTCCCAAGGTCAAGTTGCTCAGTCAGGTTGGGTGACCCCAGGAGCAGGCAAGAGGACATGGCTGCTGGTGTGGGAAGTGGCTCATTCTGCATGAGTGGGCACAGATGCTCCACACCCTGTGGCTTAGGCCTGGCGCCCCCAGGCCATGGTCTCCATGGGTGATAATATAGTGGGCGGAAAATACACACAGCGCCCTGCAGTGGTTTCATTTGGGGGAAAGCTGACAGCGACTTTGGAGTCTCCCCGTCAAAGCAGTCAGTGGTTCTCTCTGTCACTGACTACACTTCTCAAAAATGTGCACTTAAACCCAACACGTTGGTTAAAAGCTGCCATTCCAGTCCTTGGGCATCCAGGGGTTACGTGTAGGGACTCTGCTGGCCACTTGGTGGTGCTCACGGCAGGGTCACGCTCCTCTGGAGGCCACAAATCTTCCCAGCTGTGGCATTTTATTTTAGTTCTGCTTTGCTGAACGGAAGGTGGCTCAGTTCCAAATTGGATCCGAAATTCAAAACCACTGCGGCATCCTTTAAAATACTGAGAGCAATCGGGCCAGAGCAGACTGAGGTGGGGTCCCTGTGTACAGTTCCAGAACAGTCCCCTGTCAACAGCCTCGTCTCACAAATGAGAAGAATACGTTTAATGTGTGCCCCAAAGCTGTCCTAACTTGTCCAGTCCGGGCAAGCCATAACAGTGTGAATGACCTTGGGAAGGGAGAGAGTGGTCAAAAGATTGTAGAACGAAGCTCAAAAGGGACAGACATGTGTCACCTGCTCCTCCTCACTCAGTCCATCCAGGGACTGCAAGGACCTGGAACTCCTAGGGACACAGGTGGTAGGAGATAATTCTTGCGTGAGGTCTATTCAATAAAACAGAATGAGCGCAGGCAGGGAAGTTCCTCCAATCACTTGACTTACAAGTAGATACTGGACACCAAAGGTCAGATGCCAAGGAGCCTCAAGAAGTTCATGGGAAAGTGGAATTAAAAGGCAACATGCATTTTCCATGAACTTTTCAAAGAGCCTTTGTATAATATACCCGTCTAGGGGCTGGCACCGTGGTATTAGATAGGAGGCTAAAGCCTCTGCCTGTGGTGCTGGCACCCCATATGGGTGCTGGTTCTATTCCAGCTGCTCCACTTCCGATCCAGCTCTCTGCTGTGGCCTGGGAAGGCAGTAGAAGATGACCCAAGTCCTTGGGCCCCTGCACCCATGTGGGAGACCCGGAGGAAGCTCCTGGCTCCTGGCTTCAGACCGGCCCAGCTCTGGCCTTGGTGGCCATTTGGTAAGTGAACCAGTGGATGGAAGACCTTTCTCTCTGGCTCTCCCTTTCTGTCTATGACTCTACCTGTCAAATAAATAAATTAAAAAAAAAAAAACTTAAAAAATGCATCTACCCATATCCAGAGGTGGTTTGTTTTCTTTTTTCTTTTTCTTATCCCTCTTCTCTCCCCTCCCTTCTTCCCCTCCTTCTCTTCCCTCTCCTCCTACCTTTCCTTCTCTCTCTTTCTGTTAATGATCTATTTATTTGAAAGGAGGGGGAGAGACCCCCATTAGTGGATTCACTCCCCAATTGGACACAGCAGGAGAGGCCACAGCCACTGCCTTCCCAAACACATCAGAAGAGCACTGGATTGGAAACAGAGCAGCCAAGACTTGAACTTGCACTCTGAAATGGAATGACATCTTGGCAAGTGGTGGTTTAACCCACTGCACCACAATGCTGGCCCCCATTTGTTCTTAACTGTCTTTATGTTGCATTAAAAAATGCTCCAAAACTACGTTTCCTATTAACTGTCCATGAAAATCTAATTCCTGGCAGGCACTGCGGCTCAATAGGCTAATCCTCCGCCTGTGGCCCCGGCACCACGGGTTCTAGTCCCGGTCGGGGCGCCGGATTCTGTCCCGGTTGCCCCTCTTCCAGTCCAGCTCTCTGCTGTGGCCCGGGAGTGTAGTGGAGGATGGCCCAGGTCCTTGGGCCCTGCATCTGCATGGGAGACCAGGAGGAAGCACCTGGCTCCTGGCTTCAGATCAGCATGATGCGCCAGCCGCAGCGTGCCGGCCGCAGCGGCCATTGGAGGGTGAACCAACAGTAAAGGAAGACCTTTCTCTCTGTCTCTCTCTCTCACTGTCCACTCTGCCTATCAAAAAAAAAAAATTAAAAAAAAAAAAAGAAAGAAAATCTAATTCCTTCACTACACAGGAGCAAACATGGTATTTTCTAAAAGGAAAAATCAGGCAACACCCAGAATAAGTAGTTTCCCAGTGGCTTATACTATGAATGATCCAAACGCCTCACTCTGAGCCAGAGCTCAGAGCTGCAGCACCACTGGCTTTCCTCCAGCTCCTGTGGTTTGCTCAGCTCCTTCTGCCTGCAGGACATGGGCACCTGCAACCCCCTCTCCTGGAACTAGAACCAGCGCCCATATGGGATGCCGGCGCTTCAGGCCAGGGCTTTAACCCACTGCGCCACAGGGCTGCCCCCCCCCCCCAATTTTTTTGAATGTTAAAACAGAATGGAGATGTTAATATGTGCGAAGTGCCTAGGACACTGCCTGGTATGCACTGGGGTCTCAACAGTGTTAGCTATTATTAGTGCTAGCTTAATCAGCACCTCGGGGCAGCAGGGCATTCTCCATGCTCATGCACTTTTTTCTCTTCCTTGTTCCATAGAGCTGCACTGGTCACCTTGTGTCAACCCATACCACACGAGAGTTCATTCCCTGTGTCATGGCTCTGCTGTATCAGTCACCATCGTATTGTAGGTTTTAGATTTACCTTTAGAAAAAGGGCAACTCCTTCTCACTGTGACTCAAGCTCCAGAAAAGCCGGTGCCCCAACCGGGACTAGAACCCAGGGTGCCGGCGCCGCAGGCAGAGGATGAGCCAAGTGAGCCATGGCGCCAGCTGTCTTCTATGTTTTGACTAGGCAATGTTCAGTGAACAAGGGAATGGCATCTGCTCACTGACGGAGGTCGTCATTAAACACTAACAGAGAACATTATATCTTCTCCAAATGTTATCTGTGAAAGCAGAAGAAGGGGTGGCCGTTTGGCCTGGAGGTTAAGCTACTGGTTGGAACACCCACATCCCATATTGAAGAGTCAGGATTTGAGTCCTGGCGCCATCTCTTGATTTCAGCTTTCTGCTCGCTCAGTGTGTACCCTGGGAGGCAGCAGCAATGGCTCAAGCACTTGGGTTCATGCCACCCATGCAGGAGATAAGATTGAGTGGCATGCTCCTGGCATCAGCCTGGCCCAGCCCAAGCTTTTACATGCATTTGGGGAGTGAAACAGCAGATAGAAGATCTGTTTCCCACCCTCCCACCAATACTTCTTTTAAATTATAAAATGAAGAGGAAAATGTTGGATGCTTATTAGATGTCCATGGATTGAGCTTACTTCTTAAATGAATCCAGTTGAGGGATTTTTAAAAAGCTAATTAGGAAAAAATAAATAAGGATAGGTTCAAGTTCTTGCTTGATCTAATGATTGGATCATGATATAGGTACTGGGAGCCTCATGTCACTCTCATCCCAAGTTCACAAAAAGACAATGTTTTCATGTGTATGCAAATTAGAATAAAAGGGTCTATAATAAATGAAAGGATTTCAAAAATTGATAGTCTTTTAAAAACCGAGATTAGTCAGGCCGGCGCCGCAGCTCACTAGGCTAATCCTCTGCCTGTGGCGCCGGCACCACGGGTTCTAGTCCTGGTCAGGGCACTGGAATCTGTCCAGGTTGCTCCTCTTCCAGTCCAGCTCTCTGCTGTGGCCCGGGAGTGCAGTGGAGGATGGCCCAGGTCCTTGGGCCCTGCACCCGCATGGGAGACCAGGGGGAAGCACCTAGCTCCTGGCTTCGGATCAGCGCTGTGCACCGGCCACAACGTAGTGGCCACTTGGGGGGCGAATCAACGGAAAAGGAAAGACCTTTCTCTTTGTCTCTCTCACTGTCTAACTCTGCCTGTCAAAAAATAAATAAATAAAAAATAAAAAACCAAAAACCTAGAGTAGTCATAAAATATGATGATTATTCAAAAAGTTCATAGCAAGTGAATTAAAGATATTTAGTTTTGTGCAAAAAATCTGAAATCTATGCATACTTTTCTTATAATACACATGTTCCATGAACTTTTTAGAGACCCATTGGATGTGTGCATTTCCATCTTTTTTTTTTTTGGCTCCAAATTAAAGCTTAATTCTGTTTCCATGAACTTTTTGCAGTACCTTCGTATCACAATTACCACCCCCAAACAATGATGATCCTTAACATATTTATTGCTGAGATTTCCTGTGTCTAGGCTTTTGACAAAACCTCAAAACACATTTTTGCACACTTTTAGGTTCCTCCCTTCCACAAGTATTTACAGAGCACCTTTGGCTGGGAACTAGGATCCACGTCAGGGACAGACGTGGGCGAGGCAGATGCAATCTCTGCTTGTGTACTGGAGAGGGGAACACTCTGTGAAGGTCCTGACTTCTCAGTTAGTCACGCGTGCAACTGCTGTCCATCAAATGCCCAAGACCTGCCTCTACTGGAGCCTTGGAATGATGGCCCAAGTGCTTGGGTCCCTGCACCCGCATGGGAGACCGGGAGGAAGTACTTGGCTCCTGGCTTCGCATCGGCGCAGCGCTGGCCGTGGCGGCCATTAGGGAGTGAACCAACAGAAGGAAGACCTTTCTCTCTGTCTCTCTCTCTCACTGTCTATAACTCTCTCTCTGTCTCTCTCTTTCACAAAAGAAGGCACACCTTTAGCCCTTGGAATCTCCAGGCCTGGGGGAAAGTGCTCTGATCCCCGCACAAGGGGAGTCAGGTGCCACAGGGCCGGCAGAGGACAAAGCGCTGTGTGCCTGTGAAAAGGCAGCCCCTCACCATCTGCGTCTGCTGCTGGTTGGTATTTACAGTGTTTTCTGACCCCGCAAATTCCAGAGCGTCTTCCATACACGTGCTAGTAGCTTCCTGGCCTGCACGGCCTGCTCTTCAAGTTCCTTGAGGAAATCAGTGCTCTTACTGACTGCTCTGTCTTGTGATTGTCTGGGCTAATGCAAGATCCCTGTCATTGCTTCTGTGTCTTCTTCCCCAGGGTGGTTTTCCTCCTCGGTTCGCACGGCCAGACTTGGCTACCCAGGAACACCTCCCCGCCGACTGCTTTTTGCCCAGTTCGCTTTCTCTCTTATTCCAGACCCTATGTCGTGCTCCTGGACATGCATTGACTTTTCCTTTCCTTATTTGAAATGTCTTATTCCTAAAGTCTCCACAAATCTTGTTCCTGGGAGGAGGCATCATGGGGACATCTTCGCCATTCTCCCGCTAAGCTCTGGCACTGCTGAGAAAGGTAGAATTGGTGCTTTCACAGAATTAGATGCACAAAGAAAACGAAATGTCTGTGGAGTTTATATTTTTATTCTTAAAAAAAAAAAACCTCTTTACTTGGGAATCTCACTTTTAATAATTTTTGTTTTTTAATTTTTAAAAATTATTATTTTTTTAATTATTTGAAAGGCAGGGCTGGGGATGGGGGTTTCATCTGTTGGCTCAATCCTCTGATGCCCATAGCAGCTGGGGCTGGGCCAGGCTGAAGCTGGAACCGGGAACTCAAGCCAGGTCTCCCATGTGGGCGGCAGAGGCTGTTACTTGAGCCTTCAGGGTTGCTTCGCAGGGTGTGCATTGGCAGGAAGCTGGGGCCTGGAATTGAACTCAGGTACTTTGACGTGGGATGTGGGCATCTTAACTACTGGGCTAAATGCCCACTGCCTCCCCAAGCCTTTTGAAGTACTCTCATATTGTCTCAGAAAGAGGAACTGAGAAAGAATTCATTTCGTCTTGACTTGTCTCAGGAGGAATCTGCTTGTATTTCTCAAAGAACACAGGGTCGGTTTCTCTCTAAGCAAATGACAAAAAGAACAAAGGGGGTTTGTCATCTACCTTAAAGCAACAATAAAAGACAAACAACTGTAAATACAATCCTCCTTCGAATGTAGCAAGTTCCTTTAGTAAATGTTCTTTAATGAACTAAAACACAGGATGGCAAAACCCAAGGAGCAATGACTCCTGGTCGTGGGGTCCTGGCATGCTTGTCCTGTCCCACCGTGGGCCTCTGGAGCTTCTCCACCTCAAGCACCATTGAACTTGAACTGAGTGTCCCATCTGCACGCCAGAGCCCAGAGCCCGAGGTTGTTTTTTTTTTTTTTTTTTTTGCTTTGCTTTGCTTCTGAGGACAGCCAAGAGAACAACAAAGACAGACTCCTAAAGTTCTACACGAGGGGCTCTTCCAGGTTTCCTCTGAGCCAGAGGATGTTATCAGAACAGTGGACGTTTTCATGGCACTGTTTTCCTGAGCTGGCCAAGTCCATGGTCAGATAGCACCTGATATGATGGCGAGGGCCAGGGCTTGGCCATGGCTGCATTCCTGAGCATCTGAACACGTCTTCACTGCCCCCCCCCCCCCACCCCGAACACGTCTTCACTGTGGTGGGGAGGTTTCCCCTGCATCTCTGGTGCTGGGGGTGGGGGAGGGCGGGCACAGCCACTTCCTCTCCCTTCCCCCTCCCCCACCACTCCCCACACCCTTTTTATTCCTTCCCAGCTGCTTCCCTTTTTCACATCAACTTCCTCTTTCTTCTGGCCTTGTCCCCAGAGTCATTCCTCCCTTCCCCCATTTGTAGTTTTTGTGAGTTGATACTGAGAACAGACCCATCCTTTACTGAAATCTGAAAATAGAACTGCTGTGATTAAAATTGTAATTTTTAATATTGATTTGAAAGACAGAAAGCAAGCGATCTCTCATCTTCCTATTTATGGCTCACAGATACCCACAACAACCAGAGCTGGGCCAGGCTGGAGCCAATTCAGGTCTCCCCAGGTGGATGGCAGACACCCAAGTGTTAGGGCCATCACTGGGTGCCTCTCAGGGTGCACCTTACACAGGCAGCTGGAGTTGGGAGCAGAGCTAGGCCTTGAACCCAGGTGTTCCAAGAGGTGTCTTAACAGTTAAGCCCAACACCTGCCCAGAAAATAATATTTTTGTTTTATCAAAGAATCCTTAGCTATATTCTACAGGGTCTACTGCTTACAAAAGAACATTGAAGTTATTTTTGAGTTTGCTGTTGGAACATTAAGATGGCCACTCACTTGCACAAAACTCTACCGTTCCATAACCGACTGTTTAGCTACTGCCTTTTTGGAGAGGGGGGCTGATGGGCTGCACTGTGCCCTTTGATGTGGCTGAGGTGCTGCCCGCTAACCATTTCTGTACATTGCCTTTCTGTTATCAGACTGCCTTCATCAATGCATGACTCTTCTCTTTTTTAAAAAAATAAAGATTTATTTATTTTTTATTTGAAAGGCAGAATTACACACACAGAGAGAGGGAGGGACGGAGAGAGAAATCTTCCATCTGCTGGCTCACTCCCCAAAGGACCGCAGCAGCTGGAACTGGGCCAGACTGATGTCAGGAGCTAGGAGCTTCATCTGGGTCTCCCACATAGATGAAGGGGCCCAAGCACTTGGACCATCTTTTGCTGCTTTCTCAGGTGCATTAGCAGGGAGCTGATCAGAAGTGGAGCAGCCAGGACTCGAACCAGCACCCATATGGGATGCTGGCACTGCAGGCAGCGGCTTTACTCATTATGCTACAGCACCAGCACCCTCTTCTGTTCTTTAAGGAAGAAAATCAACTTTCCCATCTAAACAAACATGCAAATGTTTACTGTCCTCTGAAGGATTTTCCTACTCTGTGATCAAGAAATTAGTTCCCTTAGGGTCACACACTTGTGGTCCTAAACTACCCAGGTCCCTTCCACAAGACGTTAGTGGGGCCAGTGCTGTGGCACAGTGGGTTAAGCCTCTGCCTGCAATGCTGGCATCCCATATTGGAGCTCTGGCTGCTGCACTTCCCACCCAGCTCCCTGCTAATGCTCTTGGGAGAGCAGCAGAGGATGGCTCAAGTGTTTGTGCTCCTGCCACCTATGCCGAGGACCAAAATGGAGTTTTGGGCTCCTGACTTCAGCCTGAGCCTCCCTGGCTGTTATAGCCATTTCAGGAGTAAGCTAGCAGATGGAGGATCTCTCTGCCTTTGAAGTAAATAAATGTGCTTTTCTAAAAAAATTTATAGGCCGGCTCCGCGGCTCACTTGGCTAATCCTATGCCTGCGGCGCTGGTATTCCGGGTTCTAGTCCTGGTTGGGGCGCCGGATTCTGTCCTGGTTGCTCCTCTTCCAGTCCAGCTCTCTGCTGTGGCCCGGGAGTGCAGTGGAGGATGGCCCAGGTCCTTGGGCCCTGCACCCGCATGGGAGACCAGGAAGAAGCACCTGGCTCCTGGCTTCGGATCGGCGCAGCGCCGGCTGTGGTGGCCATTTGAGGAGTGAACCACCGGAAGGAAGACCTTTCTCTCTAACTCTGCCTGTCAAAAAAAATTATAATGCAAATATAATATGGAGACTTCATGTATGTGGAAAAACTTAAGTGCTGAATCAGGTAGTAAATGTATTCCCCAAGTCACAACAATTTCCAACAATGTCATCTGCATAACACGCACAGTCCCGGGGCTGGCTCTGATTTATGTGACTTCCTCCTAGAGCCCAGCTTTGTCAGGCTGTGGTGACGTCACTGTCATCTGGGCCCAGATCCTGGCACTCCCAGGTGCCGGGCCCTGGCAGCAGGCAGGGACTTGTTGTAGCCACACTTAGGTGAACTGTAGTCTTCTGAGAGGCAGGAGGCAGGAAGCAACTTCTGCTTTTTGATAGGTGAAGAGCATGTGAAGAATTACCCACCTGCAGGCCATGAAGCAACCGAGTTAGAAGGAGCAAGGCTCTGCCTAGATGGGTGCGTCATGATTCTTTATTGAGTAGTTAAAACAGCTGAGCCTTTTGGTGTGTTTAATTCCTTTGGGATGCTACTGTCCCTTCTCTGCTTTGTCTTCACTCTGCTTTGTCTTCACTTGTATCCACTGAGGATGTGTGATGTCACCTGGGGCTCTTTGGCATTCTCTTGTACCCAGTACTCCCTGGGGAGGATTGCTTGGTGGATCTCTACTTTATCCACAGCTGTCTGCTTTTAGCATTCACTACTCACCCTCTCTTCCCTGTCATTGTATTCAGAATGCAAAAAAAAAAAAAAGGGATCCTATTCTAAATATAAGACTCCCAGGTTGGCACCTATATCCTAGACTAAAACGCTCTCATTCTGACATTTGTATTCTACCTGGGGTCCTAAGCAAACACAGACACAAGTCTTGCTCACGTCATAGACGTCTACACATAGCATGTACCTAAAACATAGGTAAAATACAGATGCAAATATTTACATATCCAAGTGAAAGGAGTCAATGTCCACCAAGCAGAGGAAATCTACCTGGCCAATACAGACCAGGTCTCAGTCTCAACTTTGGAAAACATCCAGAATGGATGGAAAAGAAAACCGATGGCACAAATGAGGAAAACCAGGATAAAGAAACAGGATAGATTCTAATGGAAATGGATAATTCGGTGAACAGAGGGGTAATGTGATGAAAATCCATCAGGGGCCCATGGAAAGTTGGAGAACAAGAGCAACTCTTGGATGCTAACCTGCCTTTACTCCAGTGCAAACGTCTCCAGGGGAAGTCTAAAGACGACCCTGGGGAAATTGCCCTGAAAATAAAGCAGTGACAACAAGAAAGGAAACTTAAAAAGCAAAAAAGAAAAAAAATCTGAAAATTACAACGTGGGGCCGGCGCCGTGGCTCAATAGGCTAATCCTCCACCTTGCGGCGCCGGCACACCGGGTTCTAGTCCCGGTTGGGGCGCCGGATTCTGTCCCGGTTGCCCCTCTTCCAGGCCAGCTCTCTGCTATGGCCAGGGAGTGCAGTGGAGGATGGCCCAGGTGCTTGGGCCCTGCACCCCATGGGAGACCAGGAAAAGCACCTGGCTCCTGGCTCCTGCCAGGATCAGCGCGGTGCGCCGGCTGCAGCGGCGGCCATTGGAGGGTGAACCAACGGCAAAGGAAGACCTTTCTCTCTCTGTCTCTCTCTCTCACTGTCCACTCTGCCTGTCAAAAAAAAAAAAAAAAAAAAAAAAATTACAACGTGGGAGGTACAGTGACGGTGAAACAAAGCAACAGGTGTAGGGTGGGAATTTTCAAAGGAATGTGAGAACGATGCTTCCCACAGCTGCAGAGAGACCGGCAGCATCAGAGTTAAAGAGCTGCTGATGGCATGAGTGGGGTCACATTTGTGAAATCCCCCCACGCAGGGTAAAATCCAGGGACAGGTGCTCCCCATGCATGTGTAAGGGTGCTCCCTAAATGTCATGAGAGTGAGCAGGTGCTTAGCCTAGTGGCCCCTCTTGAAGCACCTGGGCTTGAATCCTGGCTTCAGCTCCTGGCTAACACAGATCCTGCGAGGCATCAGTGATGGCTGAAGTCGTTGGGTTCCTGCTGCCAAGAGGGAGACCTATATCCAGTTTCCAGCTCCTGGCTTTGGCACTGGCCCAGTCCTTGCTGTTCAGGGGCATTTGGAGGGTGAGCTGCTTTTTGGAAGCTTTTATTTCTCTCTCTGTCTTTCTGACTCTCAAATACATTTTCTTAAAGATCATGGGATGGTCCGGCACTGTGGCATAGCAGGTTAAGCTGCCATCTGCAGTGCTGGCATCCCATATGGATGCCAGTTTGAGTCCCAGCTGCTCCACTTCTGATCCAGCTCCCTGCTAATGTTCCCAGGAAAGCAGCAGAAGATACTCCCTGCATCCACATGGGAGACCTGGGTGAAGCTCCTGGCTCCTGGCTTCTGTCTGGCCCAGCTCTGGCCATTGTGGCCTTTTGAGGAATAACCCAGTGTCTGTCTCTCTCTATCTGCCTCTGCCTCTCCCTCTCTGTAACTCCACCTTTCAGATAAATAAATAAGTCTTTAAAATTTTTTTTAAGAAAAATCATGGGAAATGGGATTAAAAAAGTTGACTTTGATGTAAAAAACTTTTGAAGTCTATGTGTTTGAGTGGTCTTCCATCATTTCATGGAAAAAGCATATTATAAAAAACCTGTGTGTGGATTTCAGTTTGTTTTGCACCAGAATAAACCTGTCTCTTACTTCCATTTTCCATGAACTTTTTGAAGTAACCTCATATTAGCAAGAACCAGAGCAGCACGTGAATACTGACTGTTAGGCAATAACAGATCAAGGCCATAAACTATCTGATGGAAAAATGGTTTGAACCCAGAATTTTATATTAAGCAAAGTATTAAGTGGAAAAGCAATGTATCAACTGAGAAAGCTTTTCATGTTTTCATGCACTTTCAAGTTTTCATGTACTTTATTTGGAAAACGTGACTTAAAGACATATGGTAAGAAAAAAAAAGAAAAGAAAAATGTGGAAAGAAGCAAAAAAAGAAATAAAAAAAAAGAAATGAGTTCAAAGGGGACAAGAAAGAGTGGCAATATCCAGGAGTTTGGTTTGAGTCAATCCTAGGATGGTGGTTGTGTTAGCAGACCTGGAAAACAATAGTTCCAAAGAATTAGAAAAGAGAAAGTCAAAATTATTCATGTTCACAGATGACACAATATTGTATATGTAAAAGCCTAAACACTCCACCAAAAAGATATTAGAATTGATAAACAAATTCAGTAAATTTGCAGGTTATAAAATAAATATAAGAAAGTAGTTTTTTTTGTATGCTGATGATGAACTCACAGAGAAATCAAAAAAGAAATCCCATTCACAATAGTCACAAAAATAAAATATTTAGGAATAAATGTAACTAAAGAAGTGAAAGATCTCTACAATTAAAATTATGAAATGTTGATAAAAGAAATCTTGGCTGGTGCCGCGGCTCAATAGGCTAATCCTCCACCTGCGGCGCCAGCACACCAGGGTTCTAGTCCCGGTCGGGGTGGGTGAACCAACAGCAAAGGAAGACCTTTCTCTCTGTCTCTCTCTCTCACTGTCCACTCTGCCTGTCAAAAAAAAAAAAAAAAAAAAAAAAAAAAGAAATCTTGAAGGACACAAAAATGGGAAGATATTCCTTGCTCGTGGATCAGAAGAATTAATATCATTAAAATGTCTATGCTACCTAAAGCGATCTATAGATTCAATGCAATACCTGTTAAAATACCAATGATATTCTTGTCAGGACTAGAAAAAGCAACCATAAAATTCATATGGATTCAAAAAAGACCCAGAATAGTCAAAGAGCTCCTGAGCAAAAAACAAAAACAAAAACAAAACAAAACAAAAAAAACACCACAAGCTTGAGGTATTGCAATACCTGATGTCAAAGCATACTGCAGAGCTATAGTAGTTAAAAGAGCTTGATACCAGCATAAAAACTGATACATAGATCAATGGGACATAATAAAGACCCCAGAAATTAATCTACATATATGCAGCCAACTGATTTTTGGCAAAAGTGCTCAGACCATACAGTGGAGTAAGGATAATCCCTTTAACAAATGGTGCTGGCAAAATTGGATGTACATATGTAGAAGAATGCAATTAGGTCCATACCTCTCACCATATACAAAAATCACTCTCCTGTCTTTCCACTGATTGTGTAGGCATCGAACTCCCTGCCTTGAAACTCACTGCCCTTAAAAGACTCTTTTTTTTTTTTTTACAAAAATCAACTCAAGATTAATCAAAGACCTAAATTTAAGACCTGAGACTCTGCAATTGCTGGAAGGAAAGGTAGGGGGAAACACTCCAAGACATTGGTGTAGGGGACAACTTCTCCTGCCATCCTGGTGTGTCTGCCGCCACCTGTGCCACTGAGAGAACGGCGTCTCCCTCCCTCCTGACTCCAAGTCTTTCTCCTAGCCTCTCACTGGATGACTTTTACATTGGTTCTATATCCTTCTACCCTCAATGCTACCATCAATACCTAAGGGATGGGAATATCTTTATTGTATGAGAAAACTATACCAAGCTGTCAATGGAAATGGTTTTCTCAATACAGAAGGGCATGCAAAACTTGTAGGTTTCAGGGTGGCAAACCCACTTAACAGATACCATGGCCAAGCAAAATAGAATCATAAGAACTGCACTTTGGACATGTTCCAGAAGTGATTCAGGAAACTGGGCACAGCTATGTGGCACACATCCAGCCTCCGGGAATAACAGCTACAGAAATGGTGGCAGAGGAGAAGTTCCAGGTGCTTTGGTGAGGAGATGGCAGGGAATGTACTTGGAGGGTCCCAGCTTTGCAGCCACGGAGCTCAGAGCTGTCTGAGGACACCTGGGGATTCCTAATAAGCAAAATCCCCCACTGGGGTTAATTTCACTGCTTTTGGTTCCAATTTCTAGAATAGACCTATAGGTGAAATATTAAAGATGCAAAAAAAAAGCAATGGTACAAAACATAAACACAATAAGTGCATAAATAAATACAATGACAAAATACATAAATACAATGTTGACAGACATGAATGTAACTGATGGATTAAAACAAAAACAGTGAAGAATGAAAATTCCACTTGTCAGAGTAGAAGCAAATAGATGACACCTTGCACACTTAATTCAAGAAATTGTGCTGAAGCATATTATTTTGGGTAGGAGAGGGAACCATTACAAGAAGTCAAAACAGAAACAGTGAGAAGTAGGAAGTGGTAGAGAGGGTGCGTGGGTGGGGCTAGGGCTCAAGGTGATTGCTTTTTATTTTAGGATCCTCTTAGAGGTCTTGCTTTTTTTTTTTTTTCTACCTTACAATTATATTGTTTTAATAAAAACCCCCAAATCTCCAAAGGCTATTTGTTCTTTCTTACTATCTTTGAATGAAGATATTGCTCAAAATTAAAAAAAAAGCATATTTAAGAAAATGTACCTCTTTTTTTAAAAAGGTTTATTTATTTATTTGAGAGGCAGAGTTACAGAGAACCAGAGAGAGAGAGAGAGAGGCAGAGAGAGAGAGAAAGAGAGAGAGAGAGTGAGAGAGAGAGAAGTCTTCTATCCACTGATTCACTCCCCAGATGGTTGCAATGGCTGGAGCTGAGCCAATCCGAAGCCAGGAGCCAGGAGCTTCTTCCGGGTCTCCCACACAGACACAGGGACCCAAGCACTTGGGCCATCTTCCACTGCTTTCCCAGGCCATAGGAGAGAGCTGGATTGGAAGTGGAGCAGCCAGGACTCAAACTGACACCCATATGGGATGCCGGCACTGCAGGTGGCAGCTTTACTCCACTATGTCACATCACAGGCCCTGAAAATGTACCTTTTTAGTGAGATTCCTACTCTGCTGGAGTATTGAAGCTACTTTACCATTTGTGGCTCAAAGTTTTTCCTTGGTATCAGAAATGATTCCAGCTGGTTGTCCTATCTGCCTTTTGCACTACTGTTATGAGGCTCCCCATCTATTACAGGTGTCACCCACAGTGATGTGCTGGTGGTGAGGTCTGCCTCCGCGCCAGGCATTTGCAGGAAGGTGTGTAGGAACAGGACTCACATCCCAATTTTCCGCAAAGGAGATGGGACCAAGTCCCAGATTCACCTAATTACATCAGATGCATTCTGATGGTGGTGGGGGAAGACAGTTTACTTGGAAATCATTGGTCTAAATGTGTGTGCCTCAATTGTTTAATAGTGAGTACAGGTTAATTTATAAAAATAGCTAATAATTCAGAGAAAAACAGCAGGAGAAATGTGCACGCCCAAATATGTGCCAAAGTGATATTCTTAATTTTCTTTATCCTTTAAGACATTTGATTGATTTCTGCCTTGTTCATTCCAGTAGCAAGTACAGTTACTGAAATTTGTGAGAGCAGGCTACACAGCCAAGTGTCTGCTGCAGGAGAGTTCCAAGGGCAAATCATTTTAGGAAATGCTGATCAAGCCTCCCTCAGCAGACTTTGTAACTGCAGGTTTTCTCCATGGTTGATTCCATCTGTGAATCTCAGAGCCACAACGTGTGGGACTCCTAATCTTTGTTTTGCTAAGTGCACAGTAGGATAAAGACCATGGGAAATACACGTCAGAAACTTGTGAGTCCAAAATGGGCTGTGATGGGAGAAATGAAGTGAAGGGCAAGGAAGGATCTGGTAACCTTTGGGTGGACAAGTGGCTATTTGGGGGAATAACTTAAAGGAGAAATGTGTTTTTCTGACCAGTCAGCCCAGGCAGTCTGTAGCAGGAGGAATGGAGAGGCAGGAAGAGGCCAGGCAGTGACCCCAGCGACAGGTGCACCAAGGCAGCCGCCCTAGGTGGGTGCTAAGTCCTGGTGTAATTCATGGCTGTACTTGAGAAGAAAAGTGAGAGGGTGTGGAGGGCCTCGAAACTTCCAGAACTGTGCTGAGGCAGACAGGTGCACGAGAGGTCTTACCTCACAGGCCAATGCTTCCTCCTCAGAGTGAAGGTGAGGAGATGGCTGCCTTCCTGATTCTGGGAGGATGTGTTCCAAATTCCCCAGGGGGAGCTCCAAACCACAGATGGTACCCAGTGCTGTAACGAAGTACTTCCTATGCGCCATGGCTGTGACTTTTACAGCTGGAGGTGCCACAGCAAAACTGGCACAACCTTCTTTACATTGTCACAGAGAGAACATGCTTTCTTACCACAGATCTTAGCATATGACTTTTGTCTTTTCTTTTTTTTTTCTTTTCATTTTTTTTTTGTTAAGATTCATTTATTTATTTGAAAGTCTGAGTTAGAGAGAGAGAAAGAGGTCTTCCATCTGCTGGTTCACTCCCACAAATGACTGCAACTGCCAGAGCTGTGCTGATCTGAAGCCAGGAGCCAGGAGCTTCTTCCTGGTCTCCCACACAGGTGCAGGGGCCCAAGGACTTGGGCCATCTTCTACTGCTTTCCCAGGCCATAGCAGAGAGCTGGATCAGAAGTGGAGCGGCCAGGACTTGAACTGGTGCCCATATGGGATGCTGGCACTGCAGGTGGTGGCTTTACCTACTACGACACAGCGCCAGCTCCTGATTTTTGTCTTTTCTAAAGTTGAGAACTTTCACCTTTTCACTTAAAGGGAGCACTTCACAGCTTCTCTTCAGCAGATCTGAGTTGCCAGCGTTGCTACACCTTGTGATTTGGGGCTAGTATTCAGCAAAACAAGGGTTACTGGGACGCAAGCACTTGTGATAGCACCACAGTAGACAGACCACCGAGACAGCTAAGTAGGTGACCCATGGGCAGGTAGTACATACCGAGTGGACACGCGGGACACAGGGCTGAGTCACACCCTCAGCGGGATGGAGCAGGATGGTGCAGGATTCCCTCACCCTACTCAGAACATCGTGCTGTTTACAACTTGTTCTTCATTTCTGCCATTTTTCGTTTTGTGTTTTCAGGCCACGATGATGGGGAGGTAAGGGAAACCTTCAAAGCAAACCCGCAGATGGTGGGGTGGGGGTGGGGGGCGGGGTTGTGGCATCATTTGATTCAGAGGGCATCTAATTTTTTTTAAAGATTTATTTTATTTATTTAAAAGACAGAAAGAGGGAGAGACAGAGAGAAAGGTCTTCCATCTGATGGTTCACTCCCCAGATGGTCGCAACGACCAGAGCTGTGCCGATCCAAAGCCTGGAGCTAAGAGTTTCCTCTGGGTGTCCCACATGGGCGCAGGGATCCAAGCACTTGGGCCATCTTCTACTGCTTTCCCAGACCACAGCAGAGATCTGGATTGAAAGTGGAGCAGAGCCGGCGCCGTGGCTCAATAGGCTAATCCTCCACCTTGCGGCGCCGGTACACCGGGTTCTAGTCCCGGTTGGGGCGCCGGATTCTGTCCCGGTTGCCCCTCTTCCAGGCCAGCTCTCTGCTATGGCCAGGGAGTGCAGTGGAGGATGGCCCAGGTGCTTGGGCCCTGCACCCCATGGGAGACCAGGAAAAGCACCTGGATCCTGGATCCTGCCATCGGATCAGCGCGGTGCGCCGGCTGCAGCGGCGGCCATTGGAGGGTGAACCAACGGCAAAAAGGAAGACCTTTCTCTCTCTGTCTCTCTCTCTCACTGTCCACTCTGCCTGTCAAAAATTAAAAAAAAAAAAAAAAAAAAAAAAAAAAAAAAAAAGTGGAGCAGCCGAGTCTCGAACCAGCGCCCATATGGGATGCCAGCACTTCAGAACAGGGCTTTAACCCGCTGTGCCACAGCATCAGCCCCAAGGGCATCTAATTTTTAACTATGTATGATGGAAGCACTTCCCTTTGCGTGAGACATCACCTAGAATTTGGGCTGAAACTTATATACGTTTCACAAAAGGAAAACAATCTTACTCATAAAATACCTGAAATTAAAATGTTGATATGCAATATGGGTGTATTTAGGCATGTGTGTATATAAACATGTAAATGTGTACTTCATGCACAGAGGGATTATTTATCCCCTTTAAACTGCAAATAGGGACAAATCGTTTTTCCATTATTTTACATGGAACACATTTGTCCTAACGGCGTGAGGAGATTTATGCATCCTCTCTCTTAATTGAATTACTGTGCTACTCTGGGCCTTATGCAAACTTCTAATCATGCATAGAAATCCCTTGTATTGAGGTATGTATCTATATAGCCTCTTCAACAATAGCAATATGCCAAGCTCTTATAATGTAAGTGTGTTATGGCATGCTTTAATCAACTTTGATGATTTTTAAGCATGTATTTTTTTTAAAGTTTTTATTTAATGAATACAAATTTCATAGGTACAACTTTAGGAATATAGTGGTTCTTTCTCCCATACCCACCCTCCCATCCCACCTCCTACTCCCTCTCCCATCCCATTCTTCATTAAGATTCATTTTTAATTAACTATATATATTCAGAAGACCAACTCTATCCTAAGTAAATATTTCAGCATAAACAGAGTATTTTTATGTATTTGAAAGCAGAGTGACAGAGAGAAATAGAGATAGAGATATGAGAGATAGATAGATAGCGATCTTCCACACACTGGCTCATGCCCCAAATGACAGCATCAGCTAGGACTGGGCCAAGCCAAAGCCAGAAGCCCAGATCTCCATCTGGGTCTCCCACATGGGTGAGAGGGGCCCAAGCACTTGCGTCATCAACTACTGCCTCCCAGGATGCGTCAGCGGGGAGCTGGACTGGAAGTTGAGTAGCTGGGACTCTAACAGGCACTTCAGTAGGGGATGTGGTTGTTACAAGTGGCTACGTAACTGGTGTGCCAATTCCACTGCCTCCCTGATTTTTTTAAATTGCTGGGTGAAATCATAATCCATTAATTATTCCCTACAAAAATGATTACTATGTAACTTCTTGATAGGTAAAAAATAAACGACTCCACTAGATAAAATCCTTATAGGACCATTCGCTTCATTTGTCAGAGAAAAATGACATACTCTATAAGATTTTGTGAGCTTGTTGGGAAATAGTGAAAGTAACTCTCACTTCGTTTTATTTGTTTATTTTCTGGTGTACTGACCCTTTAGGGGAGATTCTAGGTTGATTCAATACATGTGACCTTGTTAATTGAATATAGTTTTGGAATCAGCTTTCCAAATGAAAAATCTCTTGGTTCTTAGGAACAAGAAGTTGCCATTGGTATTCACACCCATTACATTCTGTAGCTCCTTTCCTGGATCACTGAACTCAGGAACAGGGATGGAAGACCCTGACATTCTACACAACAACATTAACAAGTGATAAGAAGAAGCGTCGTCTCTAAGACAAGAAAAACTATGTTATCTGGTCTAGACAGGACTTCCGTTTAGGTAACTGGGAGCTCTGTGTTAGGAAATCCAGGGTGAGGCCAGGGCGAGGAAGAACAGGGAAGTGGGAGACCTGTGCTCAACACAAAACCTTTGTTCTCCTCTCTGTGGCAGCTTTGATGTCTTGCAAATCCCCCAGAGAAAGCAGTGTCCTTTACTGTTGGAAGCACAGTTTTAAGGAAGAGACATTGCCTCACGGGCTAACATCTACTGAGTTATTTCAACAGATGAGGCCATCATGACAGCTCTGGTTTGTGTGGTCCACAGGAGATGGAGATGTGTGGGAGCAGGTGCTCTGTTCTCAGAGACACCTGCCAGGTTCCTCGTGGAGACCCTTTCATCCCGGAGAGTCCTGTGCATGCCTGAGTTTCTGCGGAGACACGACCTGCAGCATGGCATCTTCCTAAGGCAATTGGAGGTCAGACTACCACAGGGAAAAAAATCAGTTTAATATTCCTAAATCTCACTTTTTTAGTTCAGCGTTTCAATTCCGTCCTAAAGAAGACATTTTTCCAGGAGGGCTGAAATGATTGATGAGAGGCTTTTTCCCATTTTCTTTCTTTGATGATATCCTCAACTTTTGCTATTTCATCAGTTTACAAGAAAGCCATGATATTTTGTTGACTGTCATAGGAAAGATGGTAAAAATCCAAACAAAAAAGAGGAAACATAGAATCTGAAATTTAAACTATTACCATTACTTTACTCTCTGGGTAGAGAAAGCAAGGTTGTGTTCTGTTGGAATCCCGAAGCCCAAATTTCTCAGTAACTACACACACACACACACACACACACACACACATGGCAGGATATGCCATTATTATTTTTCATTTTATTCTCTTCCATCAAAATCTGGAGGAAGCAGAAGACACCTCTCCATTTGCATCCTGTGAAGGTAGCTGGATGCTGGTCTCAAGAGCATCACTTAGCACTGTTGTGTTGACTGCCCTCCAAGCAAAAGTGGCCAGGTACTGAGAAGGTGACCTCCACCCATGCTTTTGTTTTGGGGCAGACCTTGGCTGAGAAGGACAAAAGCAGGTCACCCTTCAGAGCAAAATGTTCCTTGGAGTCCTTTCTGATACTTGGATTTTTTTTTTCCCCTTCCTCTCCCGTGGCGATTATGGGTCACAGGACTGATGACAGATGGTAGGGATGCAGAAGTTGCCGAGGGCAATCACCGGGCAAGATTAGAGAGGACTCCCTGGTGGCAGATGGCAAGGGGGCAGTGGCAGCATGAGATAGTGATGGGAGCTGTACCTGTGATTGAGAACAGAGGCCCCTCTTCACGTTCTGCTGTGAGTTGGGCTCCTGGGATTCTCCTGAGACACCGAGAGGGGAGGGAGCCCTCCTCTCCTCTACCTGGTTTAGAAGTTCTTGTCAGCCAAGTAGATAAAGTCTGGGGCAGATTTATCTGAAGGCGGGAACTGGGACTGCAATCCAGGTCTCCTTTGTCCCTGGGAGGAGCACTATTGTTAAACTGTCACCTGCTGCCTCCCAGGGTCTGTACGGATAAAAAGCAGGTGATAGAACCCAGGCACTCTGATATCAGATGTGGGCATCTTAGCTGCTGGGCTGCATTCCTACTCCCAAGAATATGTATTTTTTTTTTAATTTTTGAAAGGATTGTTTAACTGTATATAATTATGAGGTACAGTGCAATAATTCAAAACATGTGTAAAATGTGTACTGATCAGGATAACTAATATCTCCATCTCCTTATCAATACTTCATGTTTGGAGGCTTCAAGTTTCTTCTACATATTCACGATATATCTATATCTATATATCTATATCTATATCCATATCTGTATCTATGTATCTATTAAAAATGTTTTTGTGAACTGTAGTCACCCTACCTTTGTTTAACACCGGAATTTGTTTTTTTCTATTTGTGTTTTGCTAGCACTAGTCCAACCTCCTTCTTTCCCCCTAGGTTTCCTCTTCTCAAACTCTAGTAATCATTATTCTACATTCAGATCAACTATTTTGTGCTCCCACATATGAGAGTGAATGCACAGTATTTGTCTTTTTGTGTCTCATTGATTTCCCTTAATGTGATGTCCTCTATTTCCATTCATTTTGTTGCAATTTGATAGGATATCATTTTCCATGGCTGAATAATATTCCCTTGTGTGTATATGTATACATACCACATTTCCTTTATCCATTCATCAATGGATGGGCATCTTGGTTAATTCCTTTTCTTAGGTATTGTGAATAGTACAGCAATAAAGATGAGCAGGGTCGGCGCCACAGCTCAATAGGCTAATCCTCCACCTGCGGCGCCGGCACACCAGGTTCTAGTCCTGGCTGGGGCACGGGATTCTGTCCTGGTTGCCCCTCTTCCAGGTCAGCTCTCTGCTGTGCCCAGGAGTGCAGTGGAGGATGGCCCAAGTTCTTGGGCCCTGCACCCACATGGGAGACCAAGAGAAGCACCTGGCTCCTGGCTTCAGTTCAGCACGGTGCGCAGGCCACAGCGTGCTGGCTACAGCGGCCATTGAGGGGTGAACCAATGGAAAAAGGAAGACCTTTCTCTCTGTCTCTCTCTCTCACTGTCCACTCTGCCCATCAAAAAAAAATTTATTAAAAAAAAAAAAGATGAGCAGGCACGTATCTCTTTGATATAATAATGTCATTTCCTTTGATCTATACCCAGGACTGGAGTAGCTGGGTTGTATGGTAGATCTGTTTTCAGGTTTTTTTTTTTTTTTTTTTTTTTTTTATTTTTTAACCTGTATAATGGCTGTACGAATTTACATTCCTGCCAGTGGTGTGTAAGAGTTCCTTTTTCTCCATGTCCTCATCAGCACTTATTATTTTTGTCTTTTTTAAAGTACCGTTCCTGAAGGTCACTCTCTCTTTAATTTCTTTAATTTATTTTAAAAGTGAAATGAGAGAGAGAAGGGTCTTCCATCCACTGATTGATACCCCACAATGCTGCAACAGCTGGGGCTTGGCCAGGAACCAGGGACTGCATCTGGGTCTTCCACATGGGTGGCAGGGACCCAAGTACTGGAGGCATCACCTGTTACCTCCCAGGGCAACTTAGCAGGAAACTAGATGTGAAACGGAGTAGCTGGGACTTGAACCAGGCTCTCTGATAAGGGATGCAGGGGTCCCAAGTGATGACTGCACCTCAATGCCTGCCCCTATTTATGCCTTTCTGATAGCAGCCATGCTAACTGGGGTGAGACCATATTTCACTGTTGTTTTGACCCACATTTCCCTGATGGATACGGAATGAAAGAAAAGGTTTGCAAGCTGTTTGTCTGACAAAAGATTAATATCCAGAATATATAAGGACCTAAAAAAACTTCAATAACAAAAAATGCAATTAAAAAATGGACCAATTGAGGCTGGCGCTGTGGCATAGCTGGTAAAACCGCCGCCTACATTGCCAGCATCCCATAAGGGCACTGGTTTACATCCCGGCTGCTCCACTTCTGATCCAGCGCTCTACTATGGCCTAGGAAAGCAGTAGAGGATGGCCTGGTGCTTGGGCCCCTGCACCCACATGGGAGACTTGGAAGAAGCTCCTAGCTCTTGGCTTTGGATCAGTGCTGCTCCAGCTGTTGTGGCCAATTGGGGAGTAAACCAGCGGATGGAAGACTTTCTCTCTCTCTCTCTCTCTCTCTCTCTGCCTCTGCCTCTGCCTCTCTGTAACTCTACCTTTCTGATAAATAAATAAATCTTAAAAAATGGACCAATCATAGAAATAGACACTTCTTAGATGAATAAATCAAAAAGGCCTACACATTTACTTGAAAATTTGACAGTACATTTAAATCACAATTTGCAATGTCTACAGCAAAGAATGTGTGACCTCAGGCAACTTCCTTATGTGAAACATGGGAAAAACGTCTGTACTCTCAGTCATTGTTGTCATTATGATGACCATTATTGAATGGAATCAAAATGAGGCATTAGGAGAGTGACTACTATATAGAATATCAACCAATAGTGGTCGCTTTGTTATTTTACAAGTACAAGCTTTATTACTTTAAATTATTTTCATTTCCTTTTTGCATAAGATTTATTTTTATTTATTTGAACAGAGTTACAGACAGGAGGAGAGATAGAAAGAGAGAGAGAGAGATCTTCCATCTCCTGGTTCACTCTCCAAATGGCCGCAATGGCCAAGGCCAGACCAGGCTGAAACTAGGAGCCCAGAACTGCTTCTGCATCTCCCACGTGGGTGCAAGTACCCAAGGACATGGGCCATCTTCCACTGGATTCCCAGGAGCATTAGCAGTGAGCTGGATTGAAAGTGGAGCAGCTGGGACTTGAACCGGTGTCTGTATGGGATGCTGGCATTGCAGGCAGTGGCTTAACCTGTTTCACCACAACACCAATCACAATTATTTTCATTTTCAAGGTTAATTGATGAGAAGTAGGAAGAGTCAGCACCAAAAGTGGATGTGTTTGTTTAAGAGACACTGGCACCTTTCAACCTCTGTGAGGTTTCACTTTCTTAATTATTAATAATGCTACATGGATTGAGAACCACCCTCTCAGAGTGATTCTTATTCTTCAGGAATAGGAAATAAGATTATGTATGCATAAGCAATTTTGCCAGAGGATGGTGTTTTTTCAATGCCATTCTCTTCCATTTTTATTGTTCATTGAAATCTCTGTTTAGAGATGGAAAGGACAGGGCTGGTGGTTAGCCTAGTGATTAGGAGCCCCGTCAAGGGGCCAGCACTCTGGCATAGTGGGCTAAGCCTCCGTCTGTGGCATGGGCATCCCATATGGGTGCCAGTTCATGTCCCAGCTGCTCCACTTCCAACCCAGCTTGCTGGTTACAGTCTGGGAAAGCAGTAGAAGATGGCCCAAGTCCTTGGCCCCTGCACCTGCACCAGTGGAAGAAGCTCCTGGCTCCTGGCTTCAGATTGGCCCAGCTCCAGCCATTGCAGCCATTTGGGGTGTGGGGCGCTAAGAGATGGAAGACCTCTCTCTCTGTCTCTCTTCTCTGTCTATAGCTCTACCTCTCAAATAAATATATAAATTATTTTTTTGACAGGCAGAGTAGACAGTGAGAGAGAGAGAGACAGAGAGAAAGGTCTTCCTTTTCCGTTGGTTCACCCTCCAATGGCCGCTGTGGCCGGCACGCTGCGGACAGAATCCGGCACCCCGACCAGGACTAGAACCCTGTGTGCCGGCGCCGCAAGGCGGAGGATTAGCCTAGTGAGCCGTGGCACCGGCCTTTACTCCTTTCTTACAATGCCTGATTCACACGATGTTGTTGTACAAGTTCAAATATCATTTGATAGATTTATGGTAGGTGTGATCGACCAGATCATTCCAAATAACAAATTCCGGGAATCACAGTGCACAGACAGAAGTTACTTGCATTTGGAAGATATGCAAGATGACTTGTCTTTATAATATTACAGTGGGATTATTTTTATTAAGTTGAAAAGCAGGGGCTGGCACTGTGGCATAGCAGTTAAAACCGCCGCCTGCAGTGCCAGTATCCCATGTGAGTGTCGGTTTGTATCCTAACTGCTCCACTTCCGATCCAGCTCTCTGCTATGGCCTGGGAAAGCAGTAGAAGATGGCCCAAGTCCTTGGGCCCCTGCACCCATGTGGGAGACCTGGAAGAAGCTCCTGGCTCCTGACTTCAGATTGGCACAGCTCCAGCTGTTGTCATCTGGGGAGTGAACCAGTGGATGGAAGATTTGTCTCTCTCTGCCTCTACCCTCTCTGCCTCTACCTCTCTGTAACTCAGACTTTCAAATAAATAAATAAATCATTAAAAACAAAGTCTATAATGTAACAATCATGTGTGAAAAAAATCTCAATTATTTATCTTCTCTTATCTGATTATATCTAACATATTTATGAATTTACCTCTTTCTTTTCAATTAATTTTTTATAATGTTGTCTATTGTCTTTCCATTTGAATACATATACATATATTTATTTATTCATTTATTTGAGAGACAGGGAGAGAGGCAGAGAGCTAGTAAGCTCCCATTCAGTGGTTTGCTCCCTAAATGTCTAAACCAAGCTAAAAGCCAAACTGGAAATGCAAATCCACATCTCCCATTTGGGTAGAAGGACCCAACTGCTCCAATCATCACTCCCAGGGTCTGCATCAGCAGGAAGCTGGAATTTGGAGATAGAGGTGAGTATGGAATCCAGGCACTCTGATGTGTGACACAGGAATCTTAACTAGGCTTTTTTAAAAAAATATTTTATATATTTATCCTGGCGCTGCAGCTCAATAGGCTAATCCTCCGCCTTGTGGCGCAGGCACACCAGGTTCTAGTCCCGGTCGGGGCACCGGATTCTGTCCCAGTTGCCCCTCTTCCAGTCCAGCTCTCTGCTATGGCCCGGGAGTGCAGTGGAGAATGGCCCAAGTCCTTGGGCCCTGCACCCCATGGGAGACCAAGAGAAGCACCTGGCTCCTGGCTTCGGATCAGCGCAATGCGCTGGCCGCGGTGGACATTGGAGGGTGAACCAACGGAAAAGGAAGACCTTTCTCTCTGTCTCTCTCTCTCTCACTGTCCACTCTGTATTTTCACAAGCTCTTGTCATTTTTAGGGTGAGTTTGACTGTGATTGGGCATAGTAGCAGATGAATCTTTAGCGTTTTATAACGCTAGTAAGTTATTAGGTTTTTTTAAAAAATGATGACAGTAAGACGACTTTCTTATGGGCATTATAATATCCATGAGAAATCACTACACTACTGTATTTAAACATAGTTCAAGTATACAGACACATTGTTTGAAATAGGCTATAAAGATATAAAGAATATACATAGTTACACAAAAGCCAGTTAATCTCTTCTAAATATGAGCTTTGCTTTTTTTTTCTGTTACGTCTAACATGGGTCTAGTTAATAAGTTATTTTTTCACTCTTCCTGTTTATGTAGTTTGAGTCCCTTAGCTAAGATTAGGTAAAGAGAAATCCCTGGTATTGTAAACATATTAACTTGTATATAAACAGGAAGATTCAGAGCAGGGTAGCTGCACCGAAGGCTGGATCTGCTCATGAGTTACAGTCTTAGGACGTAAAGGGAAACATTAGCTTTGGTGCCCAAGCCAAAAAAAAAAAATCTCTATGGTTTTTTTTTTCTCAGTTTCTCTCTTTTGACTATGCAAAAAAGAGAAGAAGTGAACAACATGCTTCATTGCCAAGCACCCTCTTTAAGAACAGGTGTAGCATAGACTTGAATGCACCCCTCCCGACAGACTCAGCAGGCAAGGAGGTGCAATTGCACTTCCACTCTGCTAAGCAAACAGCTGTTTAAAAGATTTCTTGCAGGGGCAGGAAGAAGGATATGGAGAATCCTGGGGAGAATGAATGAGTACTCTAGAAAGCTTTCAAGCGTGGGGCTTTCAGCGTGACGTTATGAGAGCAGAATCTATAGCTACAGCTGTTGTTAATTGCTCCGCTTGTACATATATGTAAATCACCAACAGTGTAACTGACTTAAAGTGGTTTGCTCCTTGTAAAGGATTATTACAAATTTTGTTTTGGCCATTGAATGCTGTTTTTCTTATTATGGGTGTTGTTTACTTTAATAAAATGAACGTCATACTGTACTCAACTTGAACGTTATCAGATAACCTGTGGCTAACAAATGCTTTCTCAATAAAGAGCTCCATGGGTAAACTTGGCATTGACCTGTGACCTTGGAGGCTAGTGAGTGTTATTTTAACCGGTAGCTGAGTATGTGCTTCTTATGAAGTTGTGAAAGGCATTTTGATTGCTCATTTTATTTTTATCTTGGAGAGCCTCTGGGAGAGCACCCATACTCTTTCTTTTGTTAAACTGTGTTGGGGAGAAGATGATGGCTGTGACAGAGAGTTGGGTTGTGTAGCTCAGCATAACCTATGTTAAAGTTAGGGTATGGAAGTTCTATTGATCTGCAGCTCTCTCCATCCACTGCCATCTCAGGCACACCAGCTTCTAGCTAAGGAGACCCAGCTGTAGATTTCCTAAGAAAGTCTCTGAAATGGCAGGAGCCCAGTGACCAACTAGATGGTCACTCACCTTAATTTTCTCCATTCCAAAGTACTGCAAGTACTGATGGCAAGCAAAATCATGTGTGTTAAGCTCAAATGGAAATGTTTTCTTTATCCCTGTGTATTTTTTTTTTTTTTGGACAGGCAGAGTGGACAGCGAGAGAGAGAGAGACAGAGAGAAAGGTCTTCCTTTGCCATTGGTTCACCCTCCAATGGCCGCCGCGGCCGGCACGCTGCAGCCGGCGCACCGCACTGATTCGATGGCAGGAGCCAGGTGCTTCTCCTGGTCTCCCATGGGGTGCAGGGCCCAAGTACTTGGACCATCCTCCACTGCACTCCCTGGCCACAGCAGAGAGCTGGCCTGGAAGAGGGGCAACCGGGACAGAATCCGGTGCCCCGACCGGGACTAGAACCTGGTGTGCCTGCGCTGCAAGGCGGAGGATTAGCCTAGTGAGCCGCAGCGCCGGCCTATCCCTGTGTATTTCAACAGTGATATAAATTACTCTATTAGAAGATTCTGGCTAAATTACACCTAAGATTCAACTGTCTGGACTGACCAACACCAAAGACAAATGACTTGATTCTGTTTTCCAGACAAGTGTTACCTTCCCAAAGGCAGGAGTCAAAAACTCCTTCAGCCAGCATCTAATGCTTTTTGTCAAGTGTGGTGCCCTTCCAGCAGTCCTCTCTCATGTTGACAAATGATGCCCTTCACCTGTGGGGAATTCCACACATGTAAAGCCTGTGGCATCTCGGGCCTCAGCTTAGCTTACCTGCCCTTGTCTCTCAAGAAGTGGTGCAAAGCAAAATGTGCATTGCCCTTGAACACTGGCACTTGACCTGTAATAGGAACGAAGCAGCTGGACCCACCATAAGTGACTGTGATTGAAGCGAAATCATCATGAATGGAGTGATTGAAAAATATCTGTGGCTACTCTGGGTTTGCACAGTAAACAGACCAAGATGACTGTGGGCCTTTCAGATGTTGTCATGGGTCATTGACGATGATATGACCTCAATCTAGTATATCCAGAAAATAATGGTCGTGTGTGTGTGTGTGTACATGCATGTGTGTGCGTGCATGCGTGCATGTTCAAGTGAAAAGAACACAAAGTTAAATTGTGGTTAAAATTCTGAATCAGGTCAGGCCCTTCTTTCTAACCTCATGTAAGAGGGGCACAAATGCACAAAGGAACACTTGTGAGACAGAGTGCAGAGGCGGGGAAGGTCTTGTTCAGTTTCCTGGGTGTTCCTGTGAAGGGAAATCCAGACTCCTCTGTCTGTTCTTTCTTTCATGGTTAAACCAGGAAGGAGCAGGAGTAGCCTGGGTCAGGGACAACGTGGAGTCCTCTTCCAAGATGCCTTGGGCGAGGGCACCTCCCCATTAGACTAGAAGGGGTTGTAAATCTGTCCAAATGTGGCTTGTTAATTAGACTCTGTCTTTCTGGAAGCTACGGCCTCTCGCTTATGATTAACTCTCACTTGCTGTTCACTTTCTGTTTTTCTCCTGGGTAACTGGGAGACCTGTGGGACTTATGCCTGTGAGCAAAGAGCAAACAGCTCTGCCCCAACCCCAGCTCCACCACCCGCCCAGGGAGCTCATGGAAAGCCCTACGGAAAAGAGACCCTGGGCTGCTGATGGCCCCAGGAGACATGCCCCCATGCCCATCTGTTCTGGGTCCTTCTCTCTCTTTGGGAATTCTCCAACCTTGAGGCCCTCGGTGAGGGTGAGAGCTATGGGAGAATAGGACCAAGAGGCTCTGCAGCCTCTTTATGGGGAAGGGAAGGAGAGGAGGCCAGGCCTGCCTGGAGCCCAAAGGAGCACTTTCACCCCTCAATTCCGCACACTTGCCAGGGAGAGGAGTTTCTTATAGTTCTGGGTCAAAGTCTGTGCTTTGGACTTGGGGTCTTTCCCCTCTGTGTGGGCACAAACACACACACCAACAGGATTCCAGGGTCCTGACTGTCCTTCTCCAGCTTGGGACGTGACATTAGGATCATCTAACAACTTCCTCTCCTAGAGCTTTGTCTGTGGCCTTTAATTCTTTCTGTCTTGCACATAGTCAAGCTTTATGTTCTTTATTGGGCTGGGTCTGTGTCTGAATCACCTTTAATTTTCAATAGTGCTTATGCATATAGCAATTCAAATATTTGTTGGCTGACAAACTGGTAATTTTTTGAAAAAGATTTATTTTATTTATTTGAAAAGCAAAGTTACAGTCAGAAAGGGAGAGGGAGGAGAGAGACAATCTTCTATCCACTGGTTCATTCCCCAAATGGCCACAATACTCAGGGCTGGGCCAGACTAAAACTGGGAGCCAGAAGCTTCTTCCAGGTCTCCCATGTGAGTGCAGGGGCCCAAGCACTTGGGCCATCTTCTGTTGCTTTCTCAGGTACATTAGCAGGCAGCTGGATTGGAAGTGGAGCAGCCAGGACTCAAAGGGGCTCCCAATGGGATGCCAGTGTTGCAGGCAGTGGCTTAATCTGCTATGCCACAATGCCAGCCCTAGTTGATACTTTTTTTTTAAAGCAGCATGTAGACAAGCACCAAGGGGGGTCTTTATGACAAATTGACACCTGGTTCTTTGATTGAACGGCTTTGATCAGATATCTGTAGAGAGAGCGATCATAGTTGGTGTCCTAGTAATCTGAATTTTCCAAACCATATTCTGTTATTGAAATTTAGACACACATACCCATAAATAGTTCAATGAGCTTGATTTACTCATTATCCAGCTTCAACAATTATGCATAAACAATCTTATTTTGTCTGTACTCAATTTCCCCCAATGCAGATTATTTTGAAGCAAATCCAAGATATTTCATTTCAACAGTAGATAGTTTAATGGGATAAATGCACTTTAAATGCTATACTTCATATCTTTTCCAATTCACTATGTGATTTTATCCTGAAATGATTAAATCTATCACACTTGAGTGTTAATTGGGTTAATTGGTGGGATTTATAAGATTGAGTTAAGGGCCCCCAGAAGCTCACTCGACTCCTTATGGGAGGGCAATTAAAATGGTGATGACTTAGCTGCTCAAGATGACTCACTATAAGAGCCTGAAATACAACCAATAGAATGTCAAAAGTGTTCCTTGTCGGTCTGATTTGAGTGCCGACATTCCAGAGCGGTGTCAATTTTTCCAGACCAAACTCAAGGTTAGTGGCAAGTTGCGATGGTAAACACATCAAATGACGCCTAGTGTTACAACTGCCACAGGCCCCACCCCCAAGGTCTGCAATGGTGGAGGAGCAGCCTTCAGAAAGTACAGTGACCATCTGAGCAGAGACAGGATCACAAGCCCGGGTGTCCTCCTGTGCATTCGTCTGCCAGCACGCACAGCAGGGTTTTCTGGGACTCCACACTTTGGATCATGGTGTTTTCCAAACAATGCCTACAGATTCTGTTACACACCTCTTTGAAGCCATCACATTTGTAATGCCCACAGCACTTAGCCGAGGACCTACAGGTGCACTGCAGGTGCCCGATACTTGTTTGCTGAATTCCTCAGTGAGCAGAATGAGGACAGCACTTAGAAATCAGAGCAGTGATGGACGCTTGGAAGCAAATCACAGAACCTTGCCTGACTATTGATATTTTAGGAAAAACTAACAGAAGCAGGGACTTTTTTTAACCTATAGCAAACAGCAAAAAAGATTGTGCTTTAATACAATTTTAATCTCATGGTCAAAAATATGTATAGTCTAAGGATAGATTTACATCCAACAGGTGATCTGAGTTGTGTAATGGGCTCAGAGTGGTAGGTGGGAGTCTGGCTTCTAAGCAGTCTGTGGAAATTATGTTTGACATATTTCTTATAGCAGAGGCACCGATATTAACAGATTGCCACTGGCGAAGTTATTTTGGCAGAGTCTCTAGTGGTCATTTTGTCGTTCACAATTCTGCACCAGGAGGGAAATGGGAAGGATTTGGAGTAGGTTTTTGATATAAAACACATCTCTGTGATCACATTGTTCCCAAGGCCTTATTTAAATTACCCTCCCTTAGATTTTCACATTCTCTAAGTTACTGGAATTATTATTGCCTTGTTAGGGATGCTGGCAGAGGGCATTGAAATACTTGATGAAAATGTGACGGATATTCACAATATTCAAAGAAAATACGTATTACAAAACACAACTGTGCATGGATTTTAAATTTGTTTAGTACCAAAATTAAAGTTACCTTTTAAAGGTTCGTAAGGCAGAGTGGCACACACACACACGCACACACACAGAGAGGGAGAGGGAGAGGGAGAGAGAGAGAGAGAGTGAGAGAGAGAAAAATCTTCCAACTGCTGTTTCATTCCACAAATGGCTGTAACCGATAGGGCAGGGTCAGAAACTCCATCTGGGTCTCTCATGTGGGTTGCAGGGCCCCAGTACTTGGGTCACCTTCTTTTGCCTTCTCAGGCCACAGCAGAGAGCTGGGCAGGAAGCCTAGCAGCTGGGACTTGAACTAATGCTCAGATATGGGATGCTGGCATCGGCGATGTATCCCACAGCACCACAATCCCAGCCCCTTTTCATTCCAAATTTGCACAAACTGTTTGAAGTGCCCGGTTCATGAATCCTGCCTCATCAATCACTGTTCTCCCGCAAGTGCTGAAAAAGCTATGATGGGATCACAGTATTAATAGCTGCAGAAACACCTATTACTGAAGGGTGAACCTACGAAAACAGCCCTTGCTGAATTTTTTTGGTAGTTAATAGTTGTGCTATAGTGAGACACTGGCTGTGACTTGTATTGCTCCAGGCTCACTAGCTTATTGGTACAGATAAAGTCACAGAACAGCTGTGCTTAAATTTTGTTCATGACATACGCATACTGGCTCGTGCAGGGACTCCACTCCTCTGGACTACTTTTGGAAGCAGCTGCAGCACATGTGTGCACGCCTGTGGTGTCCTCCACTCAATGTGGCTGCCCACTGAGGGGCTACTCTCTTGCTTCTTCGCCAGGGCACAGTTCCCTTTTGGCGTCTCCCTGTCTTCTAAAGGCATCAGAGTTTTCCTGTGGCTTGCAGTGAAGTGAGGAGGAAGGGCTCTCCCCTGTTAGATCAATGCTGCATGGGAGGCTCCGGTCAATGCTGCGGAAACTGAGGTGTTAAGAAGACTAGTGTCGCCGGCACCGCGGCTCACTAGGCTAATCCTCCGCCTGCGGCGCCAGCACACTGGGTTCTAGGCCTGGTCGGGGAGCCAGATTCTGTCCTGGTTGCTCCTCTTCCAGGCCAGCTCTCTGCTGTGGCCCGGGAGTGCAGTGGAGGATGGCCCAAGTACTTGGGCCCTGCACCCACATGGGAGACCAGGATAAGTACCTGGCTCCTGGCTTCTGATCAGCGCGATGCACCGGCCGCGGTGGACATTGGAGGGTGAACCAACGGCAAAGGAAGACCTTTCTCTCTGTCTGTCTCTGTCACTGTCCACTCTGCCTGTCAAAAAAAAAAAAAAAAAAAAAAAAAAAAAAAGGACTAGTGTCAGGGTCAATGCTGAGGCACAGGAGTTTAAGCCGCTATCTGGAATGCCAGCAACCCAGTTGGAGTCCCAGCTGTTCCATTTCCAATCCAGCTCCCTGCTAATGTGTCTGGGAAGACAGCAGAAGATGGCCTGAGTTGTTGGGTTCTGGCCACCTGTGTGTGAGACCTGGGTAGAATTTCAGGCTCATGGTTTTGACCTGGCCCAAACCTAGCCATTGAAGCCATTTGGATGGCCTTCCAGTGGAAGGAAGATCTCTCTCTCTCTCTCTGGATGTGTATGTGTGTATTCCTCTCTCTGTAACTGTACCTTTCAAATTAAATAAGTCTTAAAAAACACTAGTCTCTATGTTCTTACTTAAAGCAGTCTTTCAGCCTAGGATGCAAATATGTGTGCAGGCTCAGCTGGGTGCTAGTGGAAGTCACAGCCATCACTGGGCACTCAGAATCACTTTTGACACCAAGGTTTTGTCACCAGATAAAGGTGACTTCTTGCACCTCCCCTGCCCCTCACCTCTGATTTTATCAGAGACCCCTGACACTTGAGTTCGGCAGATGTGGGCCGCCATCTCGGCTCATGGATCGTT